>NW_011370787.1:21098-63598 GCF_000735185.1 Notothenia coriiceps
GCTCAATTTAACACTGAAAGGCAGTGTTAAATTGAGCGGATTCAGTGAGAACAGCACCATCTGGTGGCCTGAAATATGTACTACAGCGTCTCCAGCGCTTTCGAACGGCAATGTCCGTGGTTGTCTCCTCCTGATTGGTGGAGTTGGCCCAATAGCCGTAGCGCAACTTCTGTGACGACATAAAAGTGTTCAAATCTGGATCAGTCTGTATCAGATCCGTTGCAGCCCCTTTTTTAGAGATTTGGGTATGGAGGAAAAGAGAGAGGGTTGCGTTTTCTGACACTTGGTGAGTTCCCTGGAACACCGGCGGGGACACATATTCATGTGTAAAAGACGTACAAAAGTGCATTTTGCATGATAGGTCCCCTTTAATTTATTAACAAAGACTTCATTTATTAACAAGACAATAAGGACAGCTTGCCTCTACGATTCGCTGGCCCTGAAAGTTGATTTGATTCTTTGCGTAGGCCGCCTGCATCCTGTGCTTCATTGTCTTCATACCCGCTGTAACCGCTCTCAAGGTGTCAAAAACCACAAGCACCTTCTCAGAATTGTGGCTGGAACTTTTACGCTTTTACTGCACCATCTAGAATGCGTAGTGCGCATAGGTCAAAAGTTCAGAATGTTCTATCTAGTTTCACATGCCTGGTTTCACATGTCTGAAAAGACACATACATCCTTTCCATTTACAGCTAATGTAGCATTTTTTTTTATCAATGGTAAGCTTAATAGAGGTAGGTGAGGTAAAGGTCAGGTCTGACACGGCCACTTAAACAGCAGAACTGTCAACAATACAGTTTGAAGTTTTTTTGAAAACTTTACATATATGAAAAAAACATGATGCTATGCACTGCCCAATTGTGTGTGTGTGTGTGTGTGTGTGTGTGTGTGTGTGTGTGTGTGTGTGTGTGTGTGTGTGTGTGTGTGTGTGTGTGTGTGTGTGTGTGTGTGTGTGTGTGTGTTGAGAGCTAATGATGTGTGGAGCATTGCTCTGTGTCTCTCATTCAGCAGCAGATGTTGGCCTATCTGAGATTTTTTTTTTTTTACATTGTCACTTGGTGTGTGCAGGGAATAACAATCACCGTAAAACTTCCAATCAGATTTTTACTCAGTCTAACCAAGAGTTCCAGAAAAATACTGGAGCCTGCCTAAATCTAAAATGTGGATTGATGTGGAGCATCGATTTTGTTCTTTACTATCCCAGAAAGATTGTTTTATTAAGAACCCCAGGCTGATAATATCCTGACTTCACTGCTGTCTCTTCTGCCATCTCGCCTGTGGCACGGATTTATCTTCAAGGCTGATTAACCTGTCTATTTTCAAGTCCAGTCGACATGTTTTTACGACAATCTGTGCTTTAAAAGTCAAACTGTTTGTCTAACCCCACTGCAGTGCTCGTTAAATTCCGTTATTCCAACCCTGTTCTTGGTGAACCAACATTTCTCACAGTTTTATTTCTCAATGGTCTCACTCTCCACACAATAAGGTCAGTATGTTTTCATGAGCACAGGTCGCTGAGAATGATCCCAAAGTGGAAAGAGCTGCAGTGGCTTATTATAGAAGATGTATTCAGTTTTTTACATCAGCATAAAATATCTAACAATAGCTTTCTCTCTCTCTCCCCTCAGCCTTATCTCATCGAGACGTTATTACTTTGAGGTCCTCCACAAGCAGGATGACAAGGGCTCGGATCACGTGGAGGTTGGGGTAAGTGGAGCTATCCAATCACGTGAGCTCACATCCTCCTTGCATCCTTGTCTACATCTCATTTCCCTCTTAATAATTTTATTCTAGCTGACTCTAAAAGGAACAGTTTGAATGTATGATATATACCATAGAGCAGGAACTAAACAATGTACTGATGTGGATGGGATGTAAGCAAAAGGTGTTTCAGCATCCTAAATTGTATGCTATATGTAGAAGATTTCTACCGTTTCGCATTGCCATAAGGCATCACATTTTTGACGGGGGAGTTGAAGCTATTATAACATCTATGCTCTCGGCATTGCCTCTAGGCTCTATCGGGATTTTATTTTTATTTTACCTTGCATAACAAAGGGGTTAGTCAGGTGTACTGCTGCCTCTATCAGTAAGTTTGCTTCTGATATTGTTTGACTTTGTTAGTTTGGATTCACCAAAGTCACACAATAAAACAGATTACCTAACCAATGAAGGCAGCAGTAGACCGGCGGCAACCCCTGTGTGCTGTGAGGTAGTGTTTTTTCACTGGAGTCTGGTAACTTTGGTGAGAGCATAGATAACCATTTCAAAAAACAAAGAGTCTATATCCGTCTTATGGCAACTTAAAGTGGTTAAGATATTCTGAATATAGCATACATTTACACAAACATTGTTTTTAGTGGACATTTTGCTGACATTCCCTTCCGCAGCAGCACGTTGCTTTCCTTTTGGGTGGTGACTTTTCTCTAAACTGGAGGCATGCATTCCCCCATGTACAGTATGTAGTGCGTTGACTATGGATAAGTACCATCCCTCAAGCATATGAAAAGGCTTTCACCTGTCTTGAGAAAGCTTGACCTTTGGCAGGACATTTGCTTAGTCTTGCTCCTACCCTTTGTTTAACAGTGTCAGAGTGCTGGCTGAGCTGGTGGAAATACCTCCTCTCCCAACTTTCCTGTGCATTCTGTTTAATTTTCCTCCTGTTTCCATGGTCTCACCTGATCAATCCTTTATGCATGGACGCCCTCCTTTTTTCATGCTGTCTTTTGCTACGAAATGGTATAGAGCAACTATTTCTTCTCTCTTCCTCTATCTCTCCCACGGCACTTCACATTGTTTTTTCCTGCCTCTGTCTTTATCTTTGTTCTGTACTGCCTCTTCATCTCTATCTTTCCTTTTTCTCTTCACATCCACACTTCTCCTCTGCACCACTTCGTTCTCAGTAGTGGTATTCTGCACCTCAGGCAAAGCTCAGAGATGAGTGGAGCTTAATTTTCGAGATGAAGTTTCAAACGAGAGCCCACACGCCTTGTGTGAGCCTGTACTTTGAGTGGGAGGGTACAGGGAAAAAAGAGATCACTGATGTGTTTGTGTGTGTGGAATAAGTCTCTTAACAAGCCCCAGGTTATCGCCATCATGGTGACCATCATCATTATCATCAGCAGTGCTGCTAGAGTTTTTCTCTTCTTTCACAAAACTTTTGTGTCATATTTACACCCTGGAGGTTAATGATTTTTTACTTCCCTCAGTCTATCTTTATCACTCACAAACTTTGAGTGCTTCTGGCTAATTCCCTCTACCTTTATGTATGTCTTAATATTAGTTCTTGTTAGTTTCTTCCTGGGTCTTTTTCAGAGGGGGAAGAAGTACTCAGATTGTGGACTTAAATAAAAGTAGAACCACCAGAAAGCAGGAATACTCTACAAGTAAAAGTCCTGCATGTTAAATTCCTCATTATGCAGATTGGCCCATTTCAGAATTATATTAATTATATGTTTTGATTATAATTATTGATGCATTAAAGTGTTTATCACAGCTGGTAAAGGTGGAGCTAATTTAAATCCATTCATATGGTGCAAGGTAGCTTGTGGATTTACTCCAGGTGTGATTAACGTCTTAAGTGTTGATTACATTTCATATCAATCATTCAAATATGCAAAGTAACTAAAGGTATTATAATAAATGATGTGGAGTAAAGATACACTGTTGACCTGTAAATTGTAGAAAAATGTAAATACTGAATTAAAGTACAATTACCTCAAATTGTACTAAAGAACAGTACTTGAGTAAATATACTTAGTTACTTTATATAACTGGTCTTAACTTTTCTGTCATACTTTTGTTTTTCCAACCTGGCATTCATCAATTCAACACTCTCTAACTTTTGCCACACTTTCCACCCCTGCTGTGTTCTTTCAGTTTTTCTCTTGTGTCTTAAACCTTCAGTCTGTGCAGTGTTATTCTGCTCTGTGTGGCTCCTGGGTGCAAGTTCTTAGAGAGGAGTTGACAGGGTGATGTGAGGAGCACCATGCTGGACTCCGATAGCTCTGTGGTGCCAAGAGGATCACACTTAAAGCCAATGAAATGTGGACGGAGGACTTTGTGTGTATGTGTGTGTGAGAGAGAGGGAGGCATGCATCTACTTTACAACCATACTGACACTTGGATCTCCATTCTGTCTTGGTAATGGTGAATTTGCTGGTAACTTCTTCTGACAGTGTTTTCACACGGGCCGTATGGCAGGTCTCCCAAGTGCTATGCTGTTGCTATGGGATGCTGTGGGTTCTTGATGTAGGTGTGTTATGAATATTCTGTTTATGATGTGCAAGTGTGACTAATAAATTACTGCCCGTGACGGCCACATCCCAGTGGCAAACAAATTAAACTTTATTTAGAGAGCCTCTGTAAAGAATAACAAACTCAGTTGGTGGGAAGCAATTCAATAACAGCAGAGAAATATTCTGGTATTATGGACTTGTTGCTGGACTTGTGAAGCAGACTGGTCAATGTGGAGGGTAGAGTCCTATGGCTGGATAATGTAAACCTCTGCAAATCACCTCAATTTCAATTATTTCAACGAGACATCTACTATTTTCTTAATGCAGATGTCTCGGAAGATTAATCATGCATGATCCTCTTGTTGGACCTGGCTCAGTTTTTGGCAAAACTTAAGTACTTTTGGTTTCTCCCAACTCCTGAGAAAGATATCTGGGTCCACTCAGTTCATAAGCTAGTCACGATCTTTGTCTTCGTCTGTTTTATCTGAGCTTTCTTACTAAAAATGGCACAGGGTTGATGAGAGTGGAGAAAGTAAGAAAAACACTAAAGCTCCAGCCTGTCACATGAAAACAATGAGCACGCTGTAGAAGTGTGGGGAACTGCAAAGTTGTCAATAAAGCGAGAAAATGCTCAATAAATACACACAGTCTTTGGCACTAAGATTAATTTATTTAAGATTTATTATTAAGATTTAACTAAATATTTGGGTCACTTTATAAAATCGTATTTGGTTGATCTAACGACGAAGAACGAAGAGCTGACAAACCTAAATAGAGGAGGATAGAAGGATATGTGTGAAGTGAACTGAAGGCTTTTAATGAGGTATTTCTGTTCCCTCTACCTCGAAGTATTTCTCATTCAAATCATCCAGAACATTTTCCATATGATTATGTCTACCAGTGAATCAAGGTCATGTGGAAATCTCTGCCTCTCTCTCTCTCTCTCTCTCTCTCTCTCTCTCTCTCTCTCTCTCTGCTCTTCCTCTTAGCCTACTACTCATGAGGCCATCAAAGCGGGTTTGTACGAGTAAAAACTATTTAATGAAGCGTATAAAAGTCATGCAGCAAATCAAGATAGTGCGCAGGAATGTGTGCATGTGTGTACGTTGTGCTGTCTTAGTAAGGCCCCTGTGTGTGATTTAACAGTGGAATACATTTAACACCTTGACAAAAATAGCAGATTTACCGTGACCGACCCACAACAGCGTAAGCCCAGGGCTCACATAAATCCGCAGAAACCCAGGCACTCATTTGTTAAAGAGCAGATAGTGTGGATTCACAGCTCTTTCCTCTGTGTTCAGTGCCAAGCTCTGATTGCACGGCCAAAGGTGGGCTGTTCCTCTGGGATAGTATGTGTTCAGCAGCGCTTGTTATAAAGAAACAAGAGAGTGTAAATATCAGATAGTACACAAGCACCGTCTGAAAGTTACCTTTTAGGCAAGGAAATAAGAAAGAGAAGGCTTGTTCTCTCTGTGATGGCCCCTTTCCTTTCCACCGTGTGAAGGAATGAGGGAAAATCACTGCAGGAAAGCGGAACATAAACAGCATTAGAGACAGGAAGAGATAGGTTAGGAGTACACTGTTCCTTTCTCCAGGGGATGGAAACAACTGCATTTGTATGTATGAACAGCACACCAATGAATGAGGAGATTGTTGAGTTGTTAGGATGAGAAGGCAATTACTAAAGCTGCACTCTGACTGAACCTTTCCACTACTACCTCAGTGTTTTCTCTTCAATTAGCCTCAAATAAACTCTCTCTAAAGTGATGACTGTTTTTTAAAATGGATTATATGAGATGAAAGAAGACGGGGTAGGTTTCTTAAATGTCCTCTTGATCTTTGTCGGTGACACACGGGACATTTACGCCGGCCTAATGGAAAACGTGTCTCGCTACACCATGTGACAGAGTGAGGGAAAGTGTCGGCCATTAAACGGTGTGATTGAGAGAAGGAAGGAGTGGGAGAAGGAAGAGAAGAAAGTCACGCCTTAATTAGTAATGGCAACTTTATGGAGAGGCATGGGTGTTGGATTTAAATGCAGGACTTTAATGGCGCTCTTTTATCACTCCTGCCAGACCAAGTCTCACACTGCCGACCAATTAATACACACACCCATGTATGCACACACTCAGCCCCTCAAACACACTTCTACCCCCAACGCCTGCAGACTCATGGGTGAATACACTCAGGCACAACCATACACACTGGCACGCGCAGGCCTCCCAACATCTGCCGCACGCCCTGCCTCCTCGATATAAATCAGGAGTGGCCCTTGCAACCTGGAGCCAGCTGTTAAAATATATTGTGTGTATAGTTTTACTTTCTCTTTGTGTCTTTACCAGTTCAACACCTTTTAGGGTTGAAGGTAGTTCAGCAGCTTTTAGAAACATGGTGTCGTATTTTTTACCTCCGCTCACTTTTCTGTATTTTGGTTTTCCTGTTTTCGCGTTTTTTCAAATGTATAATCTTGCATATTACATTTTCTTTCGGTCATTTTTATCACTTAATTTGTTTTGTATCATTACCATGCACACGTTTGCCCGTCCCATACATTACTTTTATTTTAGTTTTGACAAAAAGAAACGGTTCTATTATTATTCCTATCTAGTAATTTGCGCAGTCCACAACGTTGGCGAAGCCACCATATGGCCAAGTCTGTAGATTTTCGATAGAGGACATTTTCATTTGCATTTGTCTCTTGGCAGCTCCATTCTAAAAGGTCATGTAAATGAATATATAAGGAAACAACAAGAACACCAGCATAAAATTCACCAACAAACAATCTTTAATAGCTTGCAATAACATGTTCATGTTATTTGACTTTTTTTTAATGCCAGTCATTAGACTAATGACTGCAGGCAGAGTATCTAGGTTTTCCCTATTTATGAGGATGCTAAAAAGTGCAAGACATGGATTCTCAATAAATTCTCAAAGGGTTCCGTTTCCCATAATCGAGAAGAACTCATCCTACGACTGAATTTTATTCTGATTAATGTTATTCCCTATTAAACTACAGACATTTGAGGCTGATGTAGAGCTTATATATGTAACCCACTTCCTGTGTTTTTGGCTTTCTCTTGTCATCATACATATTTGCCCATACACTAACCCACCGAACACGGTCCACTTTAGTAATCATATTTAATTCAATACATTTTTAACACAAGTTTGAATGGTAAAACATGCAGGCACACTACTGTTATCATATTCAGGTCATGCTGAATCTGTCATATTACATTTTGCCCATATATGTTATCATTGAACGTTTTTTAATCCGCCATTGGGTGCATTCATGCGATCATGTCAAAACAATATTTTACACATTCAGTCAGGTCTGTGCCGTCTTGCTCACTTAGTCCAAAACCATCTATTTTATATCCATTTGTATTCAGGTAAGCCTAGTTATTCCTGTGTCATCTAATTTCCAGTTACATTCTGTTAGCATGCATGTCCTTGTCCAAAAGTTTTAGTCATGTGGCAACACATGGGCTTTTAGGAGAGGTGCTGGGACATCCTTCATGTCGAGTTTGACTTGATTTGAATCGAGTGAGAATGTTAGTGTGACTAACTGGTTCCCCCTCAGAGCACACAGGGCATCGCTGTAAACACACAGACTATGACGTGCCGGTAATTGCTATGGATATTGGGCTCATTTGTCTTTGTGAGATGTCTGGTCTGTGAGACTTAAGTATAATTCAGCGTAGAAAATCAAACACCCCGTCACTGTTTCCACCTCGTCATTTCTCTTTGAATATTGATCCTCTGTCCCCAGGCAGGACATGATCTGACTTTAAAAACAAGCCACTGTTTTTTTTGTTTTTCTGACAGGTAATGGAGAGTGTCATCTATCTTCAATCATTTAAGTGTTTAGCTCTGTTTGGTTGTCAATTGATATGAGAGTATAATCAGTCAGGAGCTTTATGTCCCTGTTTTCGTTTTCGTTTTTCTGTCGTTTTTCGTTTGGGTTTTCTTCGCCTCTTCTTCACCGTCAGTCTTCCATTGTTTAAAGGTTTACAAACAGTATCAGCAGAGAATCAAAACACTGCCATCTTCTGAGTCTTCTGTGCTGTGTTGTGGAGGTTTGTGTTCAGACTGAGCTGTCAGCAGTCTCTCCTGATGCTCTGCTGCCAGGCGCCTGTCAGTGAGCAGCACCATAGATCCACACATTTTCCATAACTGCCAATGTAAAAATTCCTACTTTGGTTTTCTTCCTACGAAAGCTGTCATAACTTTTCTTGCATCCCCTCAATACATTTTATTTGTTCTTGCCATTGCTCATCACCTCACATTTCTTTCCCTTATATCCTTAGAATCCTTAGAATATAACTCATGTATGATCCTTTACAAATCTTATCTGGAACACAGAGTTGAATATCTAACAATATCTAACAAAAGAAGGTCTTGTAAAATATTAATGTTTTTTCTACATTCGGTCCAGTAAGAGTCAGCATGCCGTTCATTTGTTCTTAGTAAGCTCAAAAGGTCCTTAAACTTTTTCCATTTTTTTAAAGTTTGAAAGTTACAGCTTTGCATGGTTTCAGATGTCAGAAACTTGTTACAAATATAAATAAGGCACCGACACATGAGTCAGTGAAGCATCAGTAACTTCACTACTGGTTGTTTCCAGGATTGAAAAACCATAATATGCGTTTTTACACTTTTCGTAGATTCGTACATTTTAGATTAGAGGTGCTGGAATTTGTTGGATGCAACCAGCTAAGGCTAAGCTAAGCTAAGAGGCTGCTTGAGTTAATTTATTATTTTCTGTACAAACATGAGTGGCATCAATCTTCTAATTTACCTCTTGGCAATAAAGCAAACAATACTTCCCAAAAAAAATTCAAAAATTCCTTTCCTTTTCACGCATGTCTGACAGCTATGGTTGCACATACAGTACATTTCGAACTGTAGCCCTAACCCATGAGGGCTAGAATTGAATAAACGCTACGACTTTCCCCTAAACCTCACCATAAGGGACAAAGCCAACACTCAAAGTTTTTGAATATGGGATTTCATTAGCTTATTAGCTGTCACTTTACCTTTTTACACCAAAGCTACGGGAGATAATTCTCGGCTTGTTAGCAGCATATCTTTCTCAGTGAACAGTTATCTGGCAGCACAGACTGGTCAAGAAGGGCGCTTGTGCTGTGTTCTACCTTTCATTCAAACTGAAAATGAGTAATCACAGACTGAATGGTGAGTGAAGGAGAGTTTATAAGCAGTACACTTGCCGCAGTCCTTACTCTCACTGTCTTACAAGTAGTGATGGCAGTTTGACACTGAAGCTTCGATACGTGCTTCAAACCCTGGACTTCCTATTCTATAGAAGCAGTGCTTCGAAGCTTGCTTCAAATCACATGACATATGACGTCCGAAGCAGAAACTGCTTCATTTCCTGAATAAATCACTTGACTGGTTCGCGGTTCAATCACGCGATTCAATGCACTGCCTCGTCTCGATTCTGACAGGTGACAGGTTGAAACAGTTTCGAATTTGAACACTTTAAACAATGCGCAATGTGTGGGTTGCTGTCGTTGTTGCTGTTGAGTTGTTGTTGGTATTGCATTTGTATTGGATCATTATAGAGCAAGCCAGGAAGAAAGATAGGTCGTTGTGGATCAGTTCAAGGAATGGATAGCCCAGTGGATAAAGCCGGCGGCCCGAACGCGGCGACGTCCTCTGCGCAATCCTGGAATGGATGAACTTTTAATCATTGCCCGCTTTTAAACTTTAATACTATAACTGACAAAAAAACCCTCTCCGGCCAGAAAGATGCCCTTTAGAAAAATACAAAATAAAAAGAATAATGTAGGCTACCTCAATAAAGATCTTTGAGTGTTCCCCATCCCACATAATCACCCCTGCCATAATTACACAAGCACACCCAACGCCACATTTTCTAGCACTCTCTTCTCAATAACCCAATACACACAATTATCAATCTTCAATTGCAAATAGAACATGATTTTCCGTCTTACTATGTGTGTGCATCGAATATTTTTCAAGGCAAAGATACGTTAAACCCACTGCAGCCTTGCACTTCGCCAGGAGAGGTCGCTTTAACTGAAGCTTCGAGAAATGAACCTATTTTCGAAACAATTGTCCAAGTGGTTCGATGCTTCATTCAAAGCTTAATTTGCCCATCACTGCTTACAAGTCTTCTTTCTTCTATTTTTTCCATCCTTTCTCCACAACTAAACCATAGCTCTGGGAAAAAACAAACCTATTTACATATACTATGTGTGATCTATCCTTGTCCCACTTCTTAAACGTTTGATCAGTTTTATTTTTAACACAAGTTAAGTAATTTCCTAAAAAAAGCCACTCAAACTTTACACGAGTAAATGGAGCATTTGTTGAGGACTATCTTCAGCATTGTGATGCCCCTGTGGGTTCATCTGGAGAGGGTGTGGCTGTGCTGTGTCCAGCCTTGATTGCAGTAGCTGCAGGGCACCTGGGTCTGGTGCCCTGCAGCTACTTAATGTTAGGATTATGTTTTAAACAGGACCCAGGTGCAGGCATTGACTGAAGATGTTTAAATGGTTTATTGTTTCGGAGACTCAGGCAGGTTTGGTGACTATGGAGGTCCGGAGTGGAGGTAGGCAGTTCAGGCTGGACTGATAACAAGGCAGGCAGGTATGATGCAGGAAGAAGCAGGCAGGTTGGCTGGAAGCTCTGGTGGACGATGTCCGAGGGATTGCACTGGAAACACAAGGAGAAACTAATAATTAGTTTCTCCTTGTGTTTCCAGTGCAATCCCTCGGACATCGTCCACCAGAGCTTCCAGCCAACCTGCCTGCTTCTTCCTGCATCATACCTGCCTGCCTTNTTGTATCTTCCTGGTCGAATGTACTTATTGTAAGTCGCTTTGGATAAAAGCGTCAGCTAAATGCAATGTAATATATAATGTAATGTAATTATGCAGGTCATAAGGCTACTGATCCAAGGGTCTCTGTGGACCACCCACTTAAGCGCTCTACTCTAAGCAGCAGATGGAAAAAGAAAGACAAGGATCACAGACAAGGAGCGATGTCACTTTGAGAGGGAATGTTGTCTTTTTTCAATCTTCATATTTCTACTAACTCTAAAACCAGAGCACTTTAACAAACGGAGCACTCTGACAAGTACAAGCAATGACAAAGCAAGCATCCATTTTCCTTTTATTTTTTAACAGTTTAATAAGCTCTGCAATTCTCACGAGTGTGCATGTGTGTGAGTTAATGCATTTCTTCCTGAGTATCGCAGAAGACCCGGTCAATTCACTTTAACTGACGTTCCCACAACCCTTCCAAGCCACAATGACTATATAATAGCTGACAGACTCAAATCCCTTCCTAGCACACAAACACACATAAACTCACTCCCTGGCACACATACAGACTGGCCACATTGTATATTATCAACTACGCCCTTTACAGAAATGAATAAAACCATGTTCGGCAGGAAACAATCGATAAATCATCAGGAAAGACACAAACTTCTCCTGTGAGACTGTGCAACAAAGTGAACAAAATCAGGGAACAGGAGAAACAGTTTCCAGATTGTTGAACGGTCGTCCCACTCAGACTTGTAATATGTGCTGAGTGTCAGGGTCTAACCACCATGGGTATTGTTAGTAAATCATGACGAGAGGTGCAAGCCACATCCTGACCACACACAAACCAAAACACACAAACCCCTCTACCCTTCCCAGAGAGACCACACTGCCCAGCAAAGACCCTTTAAAGGAGTGTGTGGGTGTGTGAGTGTTTCCGAGGAATGTTTGTGTGTTACAATTTGGGGAGAGGACTATTCTTACACATGCTCACACATAGCTCCTGTGCGAACAGCAGACTGAGTGACCAATCTCTTTTTATTCTCATATTCCCACTGAAGGGTCTGTCAGTGTGTGGTGATGATGTGTGTGTGTGTAAGTCAAATAGCCCCTCCTGCATTTGTTCCACGTCTGACAGGCTTTCACTCGACAAAATCTCTCCTTTCTGCCCAATCCCACCGTTAGTTATTTGACTTCCTGTCCCATTCCAAGAGAAACAGGAACCCCTGCACTGCCAGCTCGGGAAACCCCATGACCACAGATGGCTAGACAGACAGAAGGAGAGGCTTGTGGGATATTTCATTCAACTGCTTGCTGAGTGTTCAGGGTTTGGGTTGGAACTATTGTAATCTCTAAGCTAGGAACATTCTCACACACACATATACATTTCCACTCTACCCTAAGACTACTCCCATTTTCCAATTTCAGCCCGTGAAGTCTCAGAGGGGCTGTTGAGAAGTGATAATTAGCTACATTGCACCTGATGCCTCTTGAGAGATACATGGGAGAAAAAGACGGGAAGGAGCTAGGGAGAATTAATGTGAATGAGCATCTCTACATGACGGCTGTGAAGGTATTTCAAGACACGTAGACCTCCATCAGCCATCCTCCCTATATAGATTTGATACCCAGAGATTACGATGGATATTTACAATGGAGCTTCAACATCCTGGTAGTTCTTGGAGCTGATGGTATGATGATGCGTTCCCCAGCCGTGGTCTCTGAGCTACAGGTTCCCAGGAGGCAACAGGAGAACAGTGTGGGAAGTCTCTGGCTGACCCTCGTTGAGAGGAGAACTGGCAGTATGCAAGGAGACAACCGCTGAGCCGGCGAATAAAAAGGAGGAGAAGTGAAATAGGGAAAGCAACAAATGGGAGGACAGCAGAATGAGGGGTGGCCAGTTTTTCTATGATTGGATTTTCAGACTGCTGTGACTGGTTTGCACACACTGATATGCAACGGAAATAGCCCAGAAACAGAGTGTTAGATGTAGAGCTGCATGCAGAATTGTACAAGCTAGGGCATGAATAGTACTTGACCTCATTGCGCAGGCACTGACCTCACTAACAGCTATCACCACGAGGCGGTCAGACAGTAATAACAGCACTCAGTGCAGAAGTGCCCTCGAGCCTAGGTCCACAAGGCAGGTTCATCTCCTGCTCTGTTTTTTTACCTCTGACTGACCCTCGATCCCTCCCTGCTTTTCTTTCTTTCCCACTTTGCTCTGCTTTACCTTTCAGCACTGAGTCAGGTAGACGCATTATACCCACTTTCAGAACCAACGAGTGTCTTTATCCCCACATGTTCAGCCATTGAAAACATTAATAACGCTGCTCCACTCTCCTTCGCTGTTCAAGTTGTTAACTCCTCTGCGCAGTGTGCCACACCTTGTAAAAGTCCATAATGGTTCATGTAAAAGTGTATTGAAAGCAGGAACCCCTATTTCTTCTCTATCCATGATCAGCAGTAAGGAATGAATAAGCGAATTCATGCGTAGAGACAAACAAACATCTGTATCGTATTCACTCACTGCCTCAAACACACACATGATACAATGTTATTGGTTTCCCTTCTGCAGGAGATGATGATGGCATTTCAAGACTTGTGTGCGGAACACAGAGAGCCAAGAAAAGAGACAACTGTGGAACGAAGAATGAAGAGAAGGAGGGAGGCTCGGGGAGGACGGAGCGATGGAGTTCTTGGGAGGTTTCCACGGGGTCATGACAAGAAGAGGGGCCTCCACTAAAGTATGTCCTCCCCAGCATGAGTCTGGAGATGATAGCCATCCATCCCGGCTTGATGAATCTCAGGGATATCTGTTTTTCTCAGTCTCTCACACACACAGCAGATATCACACAGACATCCTAATGAGGTTCAAAAGCACTGGTTGTGTCAAACCTGCATACAGGGGGGAAGCCCACCACATGCTGATAGTGCAAATTCCTTTCCACTATTGTCTGTCTGTTTGCTACTTATCAGTCTGTGTCTCTATCTCAAGTGATTTTAGATTTTCTTTTAAAGTGTGTGCTTACCAATGCTGTTCTGTGTGTGTTATCTTTGTCTTTTCAGATACTGGTACAGAGCCACAATGTTATCAGAGCCACAGACACGCATCTAGGCACCTCCTCACTGGGCTCTCACATGTGGGATAGACTCTCTGACTGCCATAAATTGTTCCATTGTTCTCCTAACATCAGATTGCCTCTTCCTTGGATCCTGTCTGCAGACCTACTGTCAAAACAAAGCCTTTCGGCATCACAAAATAAAACATCTCCGTAGACGTGTTGGTATGAAACCACCTCAATGAGTCAAAGCTGGGGCTCAGCTGAGTGGCTGGGTGGCTGTTGCAGTATTTATGACTTTCTGACCCTGAGGCTCTTGACACATCTGCCCCCTTCAACCCCATCATGCAGACACACACGCCCCTTCTTAGCACCTGACTTGACTCCTGAAAGACCCCTTCTGTAAGAGGGCTTCCCTGGTGGAGAAATTCCCTTCCAAAAAGCAGACTATTAACAAAAGACAAAGCATATAATTGTTAAGAGTTTCCTTAATGGCTGAAAGGTGTCTTGACCTCTTGAGCTCCAGGACTTCCTACTTCTTGACTTCTGTCAGAGTTAATGCTGGGCTGGGTCTTACATTATATATTTAACTGTCAGGCTGCCTTTCAAAGTGGCTTTACGGTCCCTTTTAACAGAAGAATCATAAGGCCGGCCACTGACACGCACACATATGTATATACAGTGTGTGCACTGTATGGACTGTTAACTAATGTGAAACACATGGATTCTGTTGGGAGTGCTTGTTCAATAGAGCCGAAATTAGTCACACTTGTTCCAAGGGCCAGAGGGGCGTAACAAATGTCCAATCCTAACATGTTTAATAATTCCATTGGGCTTACGTAGTTTAACAGGATCTGGTTTGATGAGCTGATGAACATGTTGGCATTTTTAGAGGCTGTTCTGGTCTTTGAGGTGGAGAAGGGAAAGCATTGAGGGGTGCGCTCTGTGCCTGGCTTAAGCGAGCGTCTGTTTAACTGCTGTCTGACTGACTTCCTCTGCAACCTCCTCTCCTCTGCAGAGACTGACACACACTTCCTGCTACCCAGCTACTAATAGTCCAATTCATATTCAGACACGGTCAATGGGAGACACAAGGCTCGGTGCAGAATTAAGTTCAATCATGGAAAATTAGAAAGCAAAGTGCACACATCTTTTGGGGAGAAGCATCATCTTCACAAGGACTGATCTGTTTAACACAAGAACATTCCACAATCAAACAAGGCATCCTTTCATCAATGCGAAATTCCACCACATGAAATTCCGTCTTCTCTCTCTCTTTTCGCCCCTCCAATAATCAAAAGGCAGATTATCTCAATGTCAAAGTGGAAACTTGGCGACCATGGCTGGAGAGTATTATAGCCAGAACTGTCTGTGACCCTGCAGTGACACACAGATGGCCAACACAACACAGATAGACAGAGACGGAAACAGAGAGATGGGAAGAGGCCAACACAGAGACACGGCAGATGTGTCTCATAGACGGAGCCTACTAATTCCACGAAAAAGATTCAAATACAAAGTTTGACACATACGAACATTTTCGCACACATGTACATAGTTCTATACAGATGTAACCCAAATTAGTAACATACCCAAAGAGACATATCCTGTACAGACATACAGTAACACAAACAAAGCGTCAGCTCAGAGTTTTGTTTTCGCAGCAGCATGGAGTCAAGTTTTCCCCTCCACACAAACCCAACATAGACTCAAACCAAAACATGCTCCTTAGCATGTTGAAAGAAAACTCATACGTGCTAATTATGTGTAAACAGCGAGCCTCTGAAGTCTGCAGCGGAAATACAATCCAGCCTGATGATGACTGTTAACCCTAAACGTCATCTAAACCTTTATATGTTTATGCACACCTAACTCTTAAATCACAGTGTGTGGCAGAGAATCACTCCTCCATTGCAACACTTTGGTTACTAACTTTCTCTAAGAAGATGTTCCTTTGGGATACAGACTGTTTATTTTGGTTCCAGGAAGAGGTCCACATGTGCTGTGCAGATCTAATCGACAGAGAGAGACTAAAGGCTATGGCCAAGGGTGTCCTGTCTTGAAAGAGTCTGCTTTCCTGTGCCCACATGTGTTCTCCATATGCTCTAAATGTGCCCCTTCCCTCCACTAACCACGAGGGAATTCCAGAAAGCCTTACTGTACATGGTTTTGGTCTAAATCTGCTGTGTGAGCCGCTGTGGCTTTTTTAATCACCACGTGTCTTTCTGGTGGACCTTGACCCAACAGGTGATGTTTTTAGGAGAGAAATAACATTCAAATGTATAGTGTATAAATTGTATAGTAGGCATGGTTTAGGAGTAGAGAGAAAGTTGGCAATAGAAAAACGAGACAGGGTAAGGTACACAAACATAGAAGGGATGAAAAGACAAAGTTCCAAAGGGGCTAGAGGTTGCAATCAATGAGGGTTGAGAGCAAACCTCAAAGGACAGTGAACAGACAGATAAGAGAGAGTAGAGTCAAAAGTAAGTTGGAGAAGAGCTGTTTTTTCCAGGCTGGTAGAGATGACAGGGTTTGATAGGGCATGACAGGAGAAACATTTAAATGAGAGTGACTCTAAATGACTTAAAATAACCCACAGCAGATTGGTTAGCACACTTTGGGGGAGGGGCGACGTGTCTTGTGATGTTGGCACAGGGATTGAAACGAGCCGCTGAGCCTTGATGTTTACATATGTGTTGTTGCTGATGAAGCTCCGGACTCGGCGCACAAACAAACACATTCCAGTGTCTGACAGAAAGACACGAGAACAGTTGAGAGAGGACAAAGAGAGACACAATGATTGTTACCCCTATGGAACTTTCCCAGAAAGTTAGAAAGAATTAAACCCTGATTGCCTTGTGCTTTTATTGCAAAGAGAGCTGCATCTCCTTAGGTTTAGCCAAACAGGACAGGACACCCGTGTCTCCACTCGTCATTCTCTGATTGGATGTCTGTGTTAACTGTCACTCAGCCGCCCTCAACCAACTCTGCTGACAGAAGAGGCAAAACCAGACCAACAAACAAATCAAATCCACAAGTCAAGCTCTCAAATTGAAAGACACACTCTTGAATGAAGGAAGGCAAAAATGTGTCCATTTTCAAAAGCACAGATGCCATCAGTGTCAGAGGAGAGGGAAAGAGAGACATCAGAAGCAAACACATGCAGAAAGAATGGCAAAGGCTTTGCCGGCCTACTTATGACACAAAACATAACACACTTAAACTCACCCACATGCACACACCTCCTTTAACCTGTCGCAATGAGCACTTTGCAACACGTTCTGAACCTGGCACACTCACCAACACGCCTGTCATAAAAGCTGCGGTTTCTTTTCCATTCTTATTCTTGTGCTTTTTCACTTTCTTTCCCTTTCGTTCTTTCCAAATTCTGCTCCTGGAAAATTGGCTGGCTGTTTGGGGTGTTGGAGAAACAGTTTCCAAACAGCATGCAAGCTGTGAACTGTTGCTCAACCTGTACAGGATGGTCTGTGACGCTGGGCCTAATTTCACAGTGTAAGCCGCAGGTATAATATGAAGTACTTCACTTATTCCGACTGAGATGCTTTTTTTTTATAGTAAAATGGCTCTAAAACCGAACTGGAAGGCAGTCAGTTGAGAACCAGACATGGAAGTCCTTACCAGAGTCCTTGTCCACTGACACATTGTTTGCTTACCTCTGTACACCCACAACCTTAGTAGCCATGCAAGTCATAAAGAAAAGCATCTTCTTTTCTTTGTCTGCTTCTGTTTACGTGGGAGGGGTCTGCCTGTGGTGAAAGCATCAGTGTTAGAGGGGTTTTACTCTGTTTTTGTTCCTACTGTATGTCAACTAAGATATCAAGTGAAGCGCCTGCATCTTTCTCCTTTTATCTTTATCTTATGTGCAAGTGTTCTGTGAATGTCAATGAGATCCGTCCGTACATAAGCGTGAAAAAGCTAAATGTGGCCAGAGGAGGATATAGAAGCCTGTGTAAAACAGTGTGTCTCCAGACGGCTGTGTTTGCTTTTCCAGTGCAATATATCGGAGCTTAGTCATTCAGGCTTCACACACTGCTGCTCTGACTCCGCTGGACAAAGAGGTCACTGAAGGCATCACAAAAAGCTTCTTCTTTCAGTCCCTTTGCAAAAACAACAGTAAAGACTTGAAAGTAAAATAAATCGCTTTCCTAGCATGAAAAACATCCAAAAGAAGTTGTGTCCTTTTGTATGCTCAGTGCAGCAGTGCACACATACACATGTACATAAACTGGCTACACTGATCCCAATCAGAGAGGACATGTGGGATTATAGCTTCATTTCTTCCTCAAAATATCTCTATGACTCCATCCAGATAAGTAACTACGGCTCAAGCAGATTTCATCAGAGAACACAGCAAGGGGTTATTATATCCAATCCCTGGTCAGACAAATCTGTTTCCACTCAAACCACACACCCTCTGATCCCCCTCCATGCTCTCTCTCTTCACTTCCCCCCCCACCCTGCCAATCTGATCTGATTCTGTTATTAAATAGTATGACCAAATCCCCCTCAGAACTGTTCTGTATCGACGTCAGTAACTGGATTCATTTGTGCTAGAGCACACATGCAGAGAAACTGATGCATGCCAGGCAATGCCTATTAGATATTACAATTGGGAGGACTGTCTTTGATCTTTAAGTGGTAAGGAGCAGAACAACCGAGAAACTGATTTGTGGTTTGATAGAGACTCAAAGAGTTTATTCTTTATGAGCTCTGTACAAATGTTTAAAAGCAAGCGGAAAGGATACGCATTTGCCACTGACACCGACTGAATGGAGTACTGTATATGTGTTTTTCTTTACAAACCATATGCTGCAACACTTAATCAAACCATGTCTGTTTTAAATAAGTGAGTGGTGTAGCTGTAAAATCGCCAACAGTCTTTCTGTAGCACGACAGATCTCTTTTGGTGACTGACTGCACTTGGTTTATGTCTGGGGTTGGTACAATAACTGCTGTAACAGAGTAGCTTATTATACGTGTGGTAATTTTGTATTTCAAGTCAGACTTGTTATATTGAGATATACACGTTGACTGTCAGGTCAGGTAAGACAGGAATTTTCAGAAAGACAATATCTCTTTTTGTGCAATTCATTAGGTGTACTAACACCACCGGTTCTTTGAGAAAACGTTTACTTTAACAATTGTATTTATGCTTCACAACAGAGTTAGATAGACGTTTTTATCTTGCACCTCAACCTCAGTCTCAAACAAGTCTAACTCAATGTTGAATTGTTAATGTCACAATCCAACCCCTGTTTCCGTTTTTGGCTCATGTTGCTACAGTATAGCTACTCATTGAGTGGGCAAGAAAGAAAAAAAGAAAACCATCGCACAATTAATGTTTGTACTAAGAAGAGTAAAACGTGCCTAGGCCCAGACTCTTTCAACCTTAATACAAAAAAAAGCAAATCAATTGGTAAAAGAAGCGTTTAAATTATATTGACAATTCCTTTTTTTTTGTCACTACATGAGTTTTCTATTAAGAAAACACCTGCTCAGACTGGCATGCTTACCACTGACTTTGAACCTCTGACCCACAACTCTTAACATTCAGATTCCAATGCTATAATGACCCAGCCAGATGCCAACACAGGTGCATGTGGCTCTGACTACCCACAGAGATGATGTGATGCCCAGTGGTTGCTTTCAACAAAACCATTGCTAGCATCCAGGCAGTGCACTGAGCCCAGGATTCCAGCCACCTTCCAGCCAGGCGCTCTGCTTCCCTCATTAGGGACTCCGGCTGCAACCCCAAACCAATGAGCACGACAGATTCCCCAGAGGACCTTAGCCAGCACTCTGTGGTAACACGTGTGACACACTGGCTGCACATTTTCCAATTCAAACAAGCCAGAGGAGCTCAGTAATAATGTGTACTTTCCTGTTATTTCTAGATAGACTCAACCACTACTCTACAAGAATGTGATTAGGAAGAATAAATCAAGAAGCCAAGGCGCAGATGCTTTCAGGTTTGCGGCCACTATTTCCTTGTCTCTGTATTTGTGTTCATTTCCCTTTTTCTGTCATTCCCATATTTCGTTACTTCCTCCCTATCAGTGCTTTACTGTAAACAGTTATGAAAGAGAATGACTCATGATGCTGTAATGTGATAGGAGGAGCGTGGCTTGAGATCAAAATAATAACTGAACTTCCAAGGAGAGGAGTGAGTAAAGACCGGCTACACAAAGGGACGTATACCATCTGTTAGGACGGTTATTTGACTTTGATTGTTATTAATGTGACAAACTAAATGAGCCGTGTCAAAGGATGTGGAATCGATTATCGATACGAGGTTCCTGAATTCATGTCGTTGGTTTTGTAATAGCTTGACAAATCCTCTGTGGTGTCATATCTGTGAGAGCATTACTCACAAATTGCCAAGAATAGTTGCAATACCCACACAAGCACATTTAGTCACCCACAGATGAACACATTGAAATACATGTGCACACCAGCACTGTAATGGTTCAGTGTTTCAACAGCTGGTACCAGACTAGAAGCCAGCACAAACACTGACATGGACCATCAGTGTGAACTATGAAGCCTAAAGCGGGTACACCCAACACACACAAACTTGTGTAGCGTTTTGTGACGGATCAACCTTATTATCCACAAAGCTTTACGGTCTTAACTTAAAAAACACTGAACTGCTGTCGGTGTTCACAAGGTTATATAATGCATCTGTACAATCATTTGGGCTAAACACAGGCTTGGTGGTAATGCCTGAGCGAGTTTGCAGCACGCCTTTAACAGGAGGGTGAACTTGAGTCTATTTCACCATAATATTAATGTCCTGATTGGTTTTCCAAAACGGTATTTGATCCCAATCCAGGTTTGTGGAGCAGGGAGTGTATTTTGAGAGTGCTGGTTTCCCCATCTGTGTGACCACAGTGCTGGGCTGCTCTCCCTGCATCTTTCTGCCCTCTGTTCCCACGCCTCTTTCTGGGCTAAATACATATTTCGAGAAATAGTGAGCAGCAAATCATACGTCCTGCTCTCTCAATGCACCCAAACCCATTACTCACAGCCCTTTTGACTTCTTTTACAGAGATGGAGAAACTGAATTTGGCTTTAGGTCAGGACTGGACCAAATCAAAGTTTGTTTATCCAGGTAAACTTTGCTGAGCATGAATGCTCTCTTTCAGATGGTGCCTGCTTTAAATTCACATAGTACAGTTTGGAGCCATAGAGCAGCCATTTACTACTACCATCTTTCACTGAGAGCTTGAATGGAGCTGAGACAGTGTTGCTCAAAGTCAAAACTAGCTTTCAATAAAGGAACGTGTGAAACACATGAAACATTTAAAAAAGTCCCACAAAAAAACTCAAATGGGCCTGCACTTAGAAAACTATTCAGCCATCCGGACAAGAGTTTAACAGGCAACTTTGTGCCAGTCATGAAAAGCAATCACTTCATAGCCACTTCCACTGTCCATTAGTAAAGCTACTACTCTGCACTTTAACATGCCCCATAGTACCATCAAATGATACCAGGAAGCTCGTGCTATTTCCCTTTGAGGAGAAATGAATAACAAATGGATTCGTCTGTATAGCTGCACTGTGCAGTGGGTTCGACCAGTGCTGTGGAGCCATTTGAACACATACAAAGCAGACTAAAAAGGTTCCAGGGTATGAGTGTGTGTGAATGTGTGGGTATGTAATTGTGCTTGTGCAAGTGTGTGAATGAGTAATGAATAAGATCCTGGCACATCACAACCGGGTTCCTCTAATGCACTCCCTGTAGACCAGAAGGAATAAACAGATAAAGATGAAGTGGACGTGAATGCAATCGCAAAGACAAAAAAAGAGAGAGCCAAGAGTGAGAGTGAGCAAAAGAGGGCAGGAGAGGGAGGGAGTTTTCAGAATTGTTATTGGAGCCGTAGAAGTCATTTCTGACTTAAAGAGTTCCAGATGTGGGCCAGCCCCTGAGAAAGAGTCAGAGTCAGAGAGGAATCAAGAGGGAGGCATATTTATCAGACTATACCCTTCCATATGATCAGGAGTCTACCCTCCCCTTTTGAGATCATCTGGTTTAAGAGCGGAACGTGGACCTTTGCTTTTGTGGACACTGGTGGTGGTGGTGGCTGCGGGGGAAGGGGACTTCAGCTGCAGGGGGGGTGTAGGTTTAGGGTGTGGGGTGTCAGGTGGTAAGGTGGTAGAGGGGTGTGTGGCTTGCAGAGCCCAGTTTTAGAACTATAAAAAGCTAGGGTGGTCAGAATAATAGTCTGTTGTACACACACACACACACACACACACACACACACACACACACACACACACACACACACACACACACACACACACAGGTCTTTCTCAAAACCAATGACCGAACTCACCAAAATAGAACCCGACCAAAAGACGTCCGGTTAAAAACTGGGACAAAAGCTGCTCTTTAACTTTATTTGCAATGAAATAGCTCCAACTAAAGCACAAGGCGAGCAAATGCAATGCCTTCAACTGAACACTTGCTAACTTCAGTGGAGTGCACATTATGAATGAACCATTCAACTCTGCACACAATATGAAATGTAAATTGTCAGTGAATGAGTGTGTGTGTGCGATTACTGTGTTTTCAGTGCTGGATCGATCTTAGACCTGTAGGAAGTTGGCACAGTTAACAGCATTACTCTCGGTACAGTATGTGCAAGCATGGCAAGCAAAGGTGCTCCTGCATGATAATGTCTTAATTTAGAACCACAGGGCCCTGTCATAATGATTATCTCCAGTTATTTTCTCTCTCTCTGTAATGTATATGTCCTTGGGTGTGTATGCCCAGATTGCACAGCGTTTGTTTTTCCTCCCTCTGTGTTGAGCTAAGCTGCACGATCACACAACAAAAGGCCATTGTGCTGAAGAGAAAAGCTCTGCTCCGAGGAGCTGGTAGTGGGCCACAAACAAAGGCTGGTTACAATGTCCGAACACAAGCTCATGAATCAACTCTACACTGGGCTGCCAAAGACAGCTAC
Organism: Notothenia coriiceps; assembly: GCF_000735185.1. Lineage (NCBI taxonomy): Eukaryota > Metazoa > Chordata > Actinopteri > Perciformes > Nototheniidae > Notothenia > Notothenia coriiceps. Next base: position 44,200 of record NW_011370787.1, read on the forward strand.
AGAAGGAGCGCTATGGGTTTGAGAAATAGGGAAGTGAAAGAGAGTTGATTGAGGATGGATGTGAGGGTGGAGTAAACAAATGGACAAGGAGCAGGATGCACAGCTGGAGATGTGAGGGAAAGAGGTGGAAGATATGTGGAGATTGTGGTGGGTGAAGGGGTTTGTCCAAGAGGAGGTGACCGAGATGAGGAAATGGAAGAAAGGGAGGATTTGAAAGGAGTGCAGCCAACACAGCAGGAGGATGAGAGGTGAAGTCAGCGTAAACGGAGAGCTGTGTCAACAGACAAGCCTCCCGCCTGTGCTGTAAAGGCTCTCTGCGCCCCCAAATCACCACAGCACAAGAGTGACATGTGAAGGCTCAATATCCAACTGACCAATGAGAGGGAAGTCGTTAAAATCAGATGTGGAATCCAGCAGTCATTTCTCCTGTTACGACATTGAAATACCTTCTTTGTTTGTATGTTCTGTTTTTCGCTATTCTGACAGATCAAATTAGCAACAACTTCATCCAACCCTCATGCACAAAGAGCTGCTATTGTATCCAGCTGCAGAACACACTTCACCTTTTCCAAACTCTGAGGGAGTGGAAAGTGTTAACCAGCATTAAAGAAGGGTGTGTTACAGAAAATGAAAAACTTTTTGGGTGAAGTTTGACATCCCCATCACCCCATCACCACACAGCAAAACATATTGAAAGCTGACATTTGGATACATTTTCACACTGAAAATCTGGACATTATATTGAAATAAGTGCACTGAATCAAATACATCTGTAAAAGTATTTACCATTGGCGTTCTTCCCGCAGATCAGGTGCTCATAATGCTGCAGGACTCCCCAAAGCTCCGCGTCATTGTTCACCACCCCCTCCAGGGCCTCTGCGCTCACCGGGTAGCATGATGACTCCGAATCCGGCCCTGGGTGACCCCTCTCGGCCATCAGCACCCGGGCTCCTATCTCCTCCACCAGGGCTTCCATGCATGCGGTCAGGCATATCGCTGCGTACTCGTGGATGCGCACGGAGATGCGTGTGTCCACCATCCAGCGGAAGAAGCGCCCCACGGAGAAGGAGAGGCCGCAGCGGGCCGACTTGCCCTTTCTCAGCAGCTCCCCGGCGCTCATGCTATACATGGAGATGGCCTTGACCGTAGCGGAAACGCAGTGGTCGGCCAGGGCCCAGCTGAGCACCAGCCTCATGGCACTCTGCACCTCGAAGCGCGTGCAACGGCAGTGCATGACACTGAGCCGCTGAGCCTCTCTGGAGATGCGGATGAGAGCCCGGCGGAGGAGAGCGGACAGCCGTCGCACGGCCTCCGGGGAGAACACAGGTGTGGGTCCGCCTTTAATGCCCCCACTCCCGGCCACTTTGCGAAGTATCTTAGCCACCTCATCTTCGGTCCAGGGGAACTCTTCCAACTCAGGTAAGCGGGGACACTTTGAGAATATGTCCTCCGGGTCTTCGGGGAGGACCGTGTTGACCGTGTCCCAGCTGTTGTTCCTGCTGTTCATAGAGCCGGAGTAGTACCACCAGTTTCCCCGATGAGGGATCGTCATAAAGGCCTGAGAGTTGGACTTGGAGGAGGACAGGCTGAGGGATTTACACGAGTCCCCCGCCCCATAGCCAGAGTCCAGGGTGAGGTCCTCCAGGGTTTTCATGTGGGCATTGCTCAAACCAGCCATTATTGTGAAACTGTTTGAACAAGGGTTTTGAAGCAAAGCGGCAAACCTGGTGAGCGGTTTACCTGAAGTTAGTCAAGCAGCAGTCGAAACTCCCCGCAGAGCTGGAAGAACTGGTTACACAGCGGCACCGTTGACTGACATGCTGCTAAACATAATTCAGTGCAGGATAGAGAAATGACACAACTGCACACGCTGGTAAAATGCTGCTCGATAGCTAATATGTTGTTGTTATTATCAAATGAGTAAGCCGGGGAAGTTAAAGTCGCACCCGTCTCACCTTTCCCCCGGGCAGCGCAGGGATTTAAACTTTCCTCCAGTATCCAAACTCTTTAAAATACGACGGAGTGTCTCCCAGCTCTCCGAAAACAGCCAGACCTGAGTTAATTTGTTACAATATATCCCGTATTGTTGACCAGCAGACCGAAACTGTGTCGTTTTCGTAGATAACCGTGGAAAAGTCCGAAACTAGCTCATCCCACTCCCGTCCCGGACGGTGCTCTGTCAGGAACAGGCTGTTGGATACACTCTACAGATGTGTGAAAGGAGGGTCCGCTGCTGAATGACAACACGGAAGCAGCTCAAGTACCAATCAGGAGAGGGACGATTTCTGCGGGCAGCCAATCAGGACTCGCTCCAAATGTTTCCTTTATTTTGGAGAATAAGTACATTAGTTTTGCCTCAGATAAGCACAAATTCCCTCAAGATGTGTGAACTACAAATGGCTATATTTGCTATATACACACTTTTCTTCACATTCACTCAAAATCCTTTTAACAAAACTTTTAACTATGTTTACCACGGTTTCAGTCTTTATTTGTATCGTATAATAACAATTTCAACCACACATATGAATGTTTAGTCAACACATTTCAGTAATATATGACTGAATAAATCCGTGGCTAGATTTTCCCTAAACGTTATTATACTAATGGGTCTGGGGCAATTCTTTATTGTAGTCACTTGAACCAAACTTCAATGTTATACTCTGTTGACCCTGGACATGAGCTCATCTCTCACCTGTACCCTATTACATAAATTAAATCTCTAAAGCTCTTGGTAATATTGCAAGAGGTGGGTTGTTTACTTTTATTTAATTAAGCTTAAGGATTTCACTGAAAGTGCATTTCCAAATCTTATTTGGGATTATAATGGAGACATGTGTGTTGTAACAGTTTAAAAAACGATTACCATTTTACTTATTTTTAAAAAATAATAATTTGGAAACTGTGTACTGCTTATATGTTTCATACACAGTCCATACTCTGTGCTAATTCATTGCGGTTTATAGAGATCATTTCAAAACATGTGTCAGATCTTGCTTTCAAAACAACTTGTAAATGCTCTTACGAAACTTCAGTTTGAAGCAGTTTGTTTGGTTAGGTGCTGTAACCTGCTTGAGATCAATAAAGCAAACTTGTTTGAAGAGGGCTGTGAGTACCTGCTTCTTATCACTCACTTAGACAGGTAGTGGGCGGGCCTCCACTGGGAGAGAATCCGAAACGTTTACATAATGAGTTTGTGGTTAAACAGTCACACTACTGCAACACATTGTGAAAGTGCACTGTGTCTTGTACATATATAGATATGTGACATGTTATAGGACATATTGGTATGTACTTTTAAAGATACATTTTAAAGTGAAAAAGTGATTCTCACACACCATCACCATGGTCTATGAATCATTCAGTCAGGGGATCTGTGGAGGGAGATAACCTTTCAGTCCATTAAACCTCCAAAGATTTGCGCTCTTAGTCAAACTCCTCCAAATTAGTTTAGAAGACACACAGGGCGTAGAGGAGATCACAGAAAGTTAGCACTTGCCTCATCCAGACCTCATGGAGCTTTGGTGTGGGCATTGCTTACCTCATGGTTTCTGTGTGCGTGCAGGGCAGACCCCCACCCAGAGCAAAGTGGCGCACAGGGGGGATCAACAACTCAAAAGAAAAGCAAAAAAACTCTGCAATTGATTACATTTGGCCCTGGAAACATTACAGCTCTGTTGGAGTTCAAAATGTTTCCTAATGTTTATTTTTCTTTGTGAAGGTCATAAAAAACAATCGATGCATTTAGCTCAGAATGGTAACTTAATAAAGCGATGTCAGTCCTAGAGTACACACAGTCAGGGTTGCACAGTCTTTTAACATGTCATATTTACTTTGTACATGTATCTATTAATTCTAACTGATCAGGGCTTGTTTGAATCATGGCCAAATGTGTTTCAAGTCATGAATTTGAACATTTCATAATCTAGCTGAATATACGTATTTAATTACAAAATAAATTAAAAGGCCATTAGTTGTTGTTTGATCCACAGTCACTTCCTACCTTTTACAAAACCATTGACCTTGTAACAATCCTTTGCCGGAAATACAAATTATAACACACTTCATGTCCCCTTACTGGAATGAGCTTAAGATTTTTTTTTTTTACTTTTTGCATAAAGGAAGTGATCCGAGACAGTCTTCTGTTTGTGTGCGAGTGTGTAGGAGGGGGATTTTTCATACTTCACGAAAAGGTTCGTCTATCTACTCATTCTATGACGTCTTTTCTCCTACCCATTTCCTGCTGAAACTATGTCAATTTATTCTTAATTTTCATGTCTTTGAACTTGAAGTCATGCAACCACTGTATGCCTGTGGGTTAAATAGAATGTATGTGTGGAGCAACCCCTGGTGGTAAAATAGGAAATAGAGTTGTTTTGAATTATATATTTTACAATTGTCTCACAGAAAAGATACAAAGAAAATATGCATCTGAACAAATGATATGGACGTAAGCATAAAAGTTTATTTGCAAAAAAAACAACAAATCAAAAAAAAGTACAATACATTCTTAAAACCTTTTCTCTACAAAACAATTTCACAGAAATTACCTTGGAATGTATATTCCTATTTTTCATTTTTACGTTTGTTATATATTTACTCTTATATTTAATGTGTTTCTTTTGTTCTTTAAATAGTCCCATATCAGTATAAATTGGCCTACAGTGAAGACCTTTTTTCCTGTAGAGGCAAAGAAAGGGTCATGGATGGCATTTTGACAATCATATAGTCAATAACAGATCATTACATCTCATCCACATATATGTCCAGTCTAAGCCTTCCAGCCACTCCCCATCAATATAAGTACCATGTTGCATAAACAGAGGCATTAGGAGCACGGCCTCCAGCCAAACTAATGGGAGCAGGTGGAGTCCGGCTGTACTGCAGCTGACTGTGAGTCTCCATCACACCTCCCTATTTCACTCAGTAGTCATTAGAACCATCTTCGTGTATCTCACCAATGGGGCAAGTGGCTTTAAACCACTCCTTTCTAGTAGTATAACGGACACACTGACACCTCTGTAATCCATTGAAGAGAACTGTATCCGTCTTACAATGTAGCTGGATGTACAGTGACATTACAGCCTGCTGATAAATAACTGTGATTTGTTGTCTGTCCCTTGCCCTCCTCTGTCATTAGAATAGTTTAAAAACTGCCTGCAGCCAAACCCTGATAAAGGCACACATTTGTGAAACAGCCATGCCTTGCCACGACACATTAACTGGTCTCCCTTCTGTTCGAGCTTTGTGCAAGTCGAAAAAGAAGAGTGTTGATGTTTTTCGATAGCTAAGCATTTCCTGTCTTGGTGGTAGAGATCCCACAAATCCAATATTTGAAATGACACTCTAAGCTCGGAAAATGCCTAATAAAATGTGACAACATTAAATAAAATGTCAGAAAGACGTTGTTGTCTTCTCCTTCCCTCATGTAAGAGTTGTCTGTTCCAGTTGATGATACAAATACATAAGAGATGTGGAGGGAATAGAGGATATTGTAAGTTAAACGTTGTAAACTGTTCACAAATTCAGTGTTTAAGAAAATAAAAAAGCACCCCAAATATTTGTGCATTCGTACTCAGTGAGGACACTCAAAACGTTTAAATAGCAAACAGTAAAACAAAAATGAATGAAGCCATAGCTGATAGCTACCATTAATATGGGTGGAGCAATGTTTCAATAAAAACAAAAATGAAATTGCATGACATTACAACAGACAAAGGCAGAAATGGACTGAAGGCTATAAAAGATACAGAGGGAGAGAGAGGGAAAGAGAGAGATATAAAGATGACATATCTTTCAGTATCTTTGTGGAAAAGGGCATTACTGTTTCAAAAACTTTCAATTATTCATAATGTCATGTTATCAGGAGAATATCAGCACGTCGGACATACTGGTCATTGATAACCAACAGGTAGTATTTGATGTATTTAGAAATTCAGAGTTGCTCTACTCGATCTATGCCATCATGTCTCAATCTATCTGAATAACATGTTGATACACATTCTATTAGGCTCTCAGGTGAGAGCGTGTTAGAAAAAAGATCTTAGGCTGTCTTCACATCTTCTTGTTAGAAAAAAAGGTGCTTTCTGTCATCGTAAGCACACACAAGCGGCAACACACCCACACACACTTATATATGTACATACCCACGCATACACACAACCACACATACACAGAAACAGCTGCTTTCCAATCTGTCTGAAAACATTGCACCAAAAGAAGGACAGAGAGAGGGAGAACAAAAACAACTCTCTAGTACAGTAGTTGAGTCAGTGAGGCAAAGTGATGACTCAGGTCTGTCTGCGTAAACAGTTCACTTGTTAAGTTCAGATTTGGACTCTGTCTTCATACCCACAAGCGTACAAGAGGGGCCGATAGCAAACAGAGGTGTCCCTGACAGGAGCCTGTAAATAAAGGCAGAGTTCAGGCAGTGAGTGAGCTCCTACAGGTCTCTCTCTCACACACAGTGGATCTGCAGGTAGTTTTAGTATCCTCCAACCAGCAGGGGGAGCTATCCCTTAGGAGTTTTCTTGTTTTGAGTGTTCCACATGCCTCGTTTGGAGTGGTAGTAGTGAAAGAAGTTTCTTAAGCGTAGTCTCTCTACCTCCAAACCATTCTGCAGTACCCTAGAAAAGGCAGGAGGGAAAATCACTGGGTTAAAACTGGGCTTATATTCATCAGCAGAAATAATTGTGTTAATCATTGCAACTGTTTCTAGGTCATGTGTAACTTACTGACGATCAGTGGCTGTCTAAAATAGGCTGATCAAATTTTTTTTTCTTTTATCAGAAGTTCAAAGTCTGGCGTTTTTAAGTATGTTTCTGACGTTGATGCTCAAGATGAGAAAATAAGTTTAGCTTTCAGAGGAAGGATTAAAGTCGAAACATTTGCATTTGGTCATCTGCAGGCATACATACACCAGTGCAGAAAAGTTGCCAAAGATGCCAGACACCCAAATTCCTGTAAAGTGCCAAATACACAGAACTTTCCCTGGCTGCGATAGGCATAATCAACATTGTGTGAACTCGTTTGGCAAGGGCTTTAATGTAACAGACCTTCATTTATTTGTTTTGTGTCAGTTTAGCCAACCTACATCTGGGTGGTATCTAAACATGCAGATCGTTTTAGTTGAATATGCTCAATTATCCATCCGGCTGCTTCGATTACCAAAGATCTCTCGTTAGTTTTAATTGCAGCAGCCCTTTCTTGATGTTCACTAAAGAAGCATTTTCACACACTGAACATTCAACACTGGGAGCTGGCAACATCCACTGTGCAGACTGTCAATGTTTTTCCTTCAAATGCGGTTTTTTCCTGCACTTGCACCCTATTGGCATTGTGCACACTTTACACCTTCAATGTTTAAAGGTCATGTACCATATACATTATGCTACAACATTATGCTACAACATTGACAATCCAAGAAAAAAGATGCAATCTGAATACAACTACCATTGAAAAGCATATCATGTGTTAACTCCAATTTTATCGTTACCATAGAGTTGACATTTCTCCAACAAAGTCTAAACTAAAACGGACTCATTAACCTTCTGATACCCTTTTCACACTGAAGGCTCAACCAGCATTGGTTTTGTGTTTGAAAAGGTTAACCACTGTTGACCGACATGACTTTGTAACCCAGGTCGAGAGGTGGGTCGGATAAGGGTCGATATCAGCGAGAAATGGGTCATGGACGCTAAACAAGCAAAACAAGACAAATTATGTCACGTTACGTAATTGTCCCAGGTCGCCATAGCTCATAAACAAACACAGCGATGGCAGCAGGAATGTCTTAGCTTGTTGCTGGTTTACCTGTCAAGCAGCTCCCAGTCCTCTCCCCCCCAGCGGTCTTTGAATTCCTCCGTGTTCATCCCTCCGATCTTATCAAAGTCAGTCTTATAGATTCCAAACAAGCCGAAGCCGTTCACCTCCCAGTACCCTACAGAAAGAACAAAAAGAAATTTAAAAGGAAATATTGGTCCCATTGCAATAACAGCCTCTCGTGATGTAACAGCCTTTAGAAATTACGCATGCTAATTGAAATCTGAATTCATTTTTCATAAATTATGAATTTTTCATAAATTATGAGTTCAAAGCTGCTGTATGGAACTGGGGAATTAGTTTGAGTGACGGGTCAAACTTAAAGACTGGAAAACTGTGTAAATACGTGAGTGAGATCATTCCTGTATGAGCATGTATGCATGTAATGTGTTCGTTACCATCGGGCTCCCGTGGCGAACTGCCGCAGCTGAGTCTCATGACGACGGGAGCGAAAGCGAGGCGTCCCTCCACACAGTGCTTCCTGATGCTCTCCAAGATGTTGAGAGGGAAGTGGATGTGCAGATCACAAAGGAATACAATGCTATGACTATCCTGCAAGAAGAAAAAAAAAACACACAAACGTGACACATACATCTAAATTAAAAACAATTACGTCAAAAGGGAGAAATAAAAGTGTGTCTGCTTTATGATTCTGTGGATGTTCACACAAGGGGTTTTAGGATTAAAGAAAGTAGAGAAGTCTGGGCATCAGAGGCTTCTCTTCGCTCCCAAAGCCTGCGGGTCATTCAGACATGAGTGACGGCCATGTCATCCCACCGTGACAGCACTGACACTCAACTGACGGCTCAAAGTCTGTCCACATTTCCAGCCGCTCCATGCCCCCTGTGGGTGGGTGTGCATGCGTGAGTGACAGAGAGACAGCCCACACACACACACACACACACATACAGATGACACAGGAATTGTAGCTAACTGCTTAAGCGGCTCCCTGTCACCCACGGCCGGGCTCAGTGTGAGAGGGCGAACGGAGCAGGGGGAGGTAAAGGGTGAGATCCACAGCCTGTGACAGACCGCCGTGGCAGTGATGTACTCATTATGCACGAGTGTTCTTTCTGTCTGTCCATCAGTAAAGGTCATGTGGTCAGTGTGAGTGGCTGACCTTCAGTGTGGCTTTTTCCTGCCAGCTCGCATATTGCTGTCTCTTGTGTTTGTGTCTCTAACCTCGATAGTGTCCACTCCGATCTGCAGTCCTGCCGAGCGCTCAAAGTTCCCCTCTCTCCTCAGATACTCATATCTGTTGTAACAGAAATACACACGCATCAGGTGATGCCTTGAAAATTGTAAGAAATATGGTACCTTTTACACAGCTGATTGTGACGCACGCACGCACGCACGCACGCACGCACGCACGCACGCACGCACGCACGCACGCACACACACACACACACACACACACACACACACACACACACACACACACACACACACACACACACACACACACACACACACACCTTGGCACACTGCTGTCTCTCAGTGCCTGCTCCACGTCCATGTCTTCACTCTCAAAATCGACGATGATGATGCTGAAATTGTCATCCTTTGTTTGGCGATGAAGATTCTCCATGTCAGATATGAACTGCTGTACCCAGCGGGCCTGGTTTTTCACTGAAAGACAGTAAGAAGGAAACACAAAGTAGATAAAGCATGAATAATCTTGGTTTAAAAGTTACTTCTAGACAGTTTTCTCCGTTTTGGAAGTTGACCGAAGTCCGCCTTTTGACTGACCTGGCACCACAAAATGCACCATGACATCTCTCCTCCACTGCAGCATGACAGGCTGGCAGAGCAGAGGCTTAGCGTAGGCGGTGCTCCAGGGTGTCGCTCCGGGCCGGGCGGGAGATCTGGCTGAGGGAGGGGGGGGTGGTGGTGTGGTCAGGCTGGATGTGGCAGGGGATGGGACCGAAGCTGGGGACAGAGCTGGTGAGGCCGGGGCAAAGTCAGTGTTCTCTATGCTCTCCTCCCCCATCCTGCTGCGGTGGAGCAGCAGGTAGATGTACTCGGATAGACGCACCACGCTGCGGCCTCGCTCCATCAGCTCCAGCTCCACCAGGTAGCGGTTCCCTCTCGCAGAGTCGCGCCGCTTCTCAACGTTAACGATTCGCAGCAGGGTGTAGATCCTGGGGCAGGGGGTAAAAAGATCCCATATTGTAAAAATAATCATCTTTGGTTTGTTTATAAAGCCAGTGTAGGAGTTTTATAAATACTGTATTAAAACTCTCAAAACACTGACCAATCAGGGCAGAGTTTTTTGGGGAGGGGGGCTCAAAGAAAAAGTCAAGACAAACAGTATAAGAAAAAAAACGTGTTAACCTTAAAGCATGTTCACACATTGTAGTAAAAAAGTATAAACCTTATAAGGACCCCCCTTTAAAAAACACACATACTGTAGCTGGTACAGGGTATGATATGCAGCAAAAGGGAGAGGATGCATCTACTGTATAAAACACTATTACTTATATATTTAGCAAAACTAGATTACTTCTGCTTAATTGAGGGAAAACCACATAGAAAATGTGATTATCCATAGTTAGTTGGAGGCAAGTCAGCATGGTATATTTTTAAAGGAAAAAAAGCGGCTGAGCTATTTTTCACAAACAACATTGAGGTTTTTAAGCACTGCAGCAGCAAATGGTAATGAGCACATAGAGGTCTGCTAACGTGAAGTCAAAGCACCGGGGCATAACCAATATGTTCTCAGCTAAATTACTTCTTGCTTTACATAATGATAAGCAAACAGAAACGCATTTTAACTCACACGAGGTTGCAGGGGAAACTTAAACCTTCTCGTAGTCTCACATCACTCTCCCTCCCTCCCTTCTGTACTCACCCTCCATTGCGTTCGTTGAGTTTCTCCATGTACTGCGCCAGCACGTCCACCACCTCGCTCTCGGCCAGCTGCAGGTTGCCGGACACGTTGCAGCGCAGGTCGTTCCAGTCGGAGCGCAGCAGCTCGAAGTCCATGGGGTTGACGGAGAAGGTCCTCTGCCAGTTGATGCTCTCCTCCGCCCAACCTGGCCGCGGCTCCACCTCCTCGTAGCTGTAGTCCGACAACTCTCCCTCCTCCGGTTCTGGCTCGGGATTAGAGCGGTTTGTATCCTGGAGTTCTGCCGGGTTGGGGTCTGGCTGCTTCTGGGACTCTGTGATCTCTGAGGTCCTGAGGTAGGAGGTGACACGTGTTTGTTCTTGGAGCGTGTTCTCTGTGGAGTTTATCTTTTGCTGGGTAACAGGAGGGGGGTCTCGATGCGGGGACAGCGGGTCCCTTTGGTCGGGTACATCAGTAGTATGTAAACCCCCGTGATCCCCTCTCCTCCTGCTTGTCTCTGATTGTTTGACCCCAGACTTCGGCACACTTTCACTCTGAGTGTTGATGCTTCCATTGCGAGGAGAGGTCTTACCCTCTTTTGTGGGGGGGTTGGGCCAGAGCTGAGGGGCACTAACCAGACTTTTGCCTCCTCCCCCAGCATGTCCTTTAGCACCCAGGTTAATCAGCCTAGTGGTCTTCCCAGTTTGGTATAGAAACACCCCCGGGAACACCTCTCTAGGGTGGCGCAATGCCCTCTCCTCCCTCCTTTCCTCCCTCCTCTCCCGACGCTGCTCCCTCTCCCTATCCTTCTCCCGCTCCTTGGCAGGCCGAGGCCGGGTGATGTAGATCTTGTTCTCCTCCCTCTTTTTATTCCCTCCGACCTTGTTGTTGTTGTTGTCGTGGAGGTTGTTGCCGTGGGCGGAGTTGCTGCGGATCTGCTTGGCTCGGCTGGCAAGGGCAGAGAGGGAGGACTTCTGGGGGAAGAGGAGTGAAGACTTGCTCAGTTTGGGCAGGGTCTCAGCTCCCTTCTCTCCCCCGCCACCTGTTCCTCCTCCTCCTCCTTTCCTGCCAGGATTCAGCTCTGCGGGACCAGTGCGGATCCAAGACAAGGAGCGAGGCGGGACCACGCTGTCCGTGTCGGGCTGAAGCCCCCTGGTTTGGGGCTCTTCAAGTCCCTTCCTGGTGTTCTGTCTCCCGTTTGTATGATCTCTTCCCCAGTCCAGATCTTTAGCCATCTGTCCCTCTCTGTGAGGAAAGTGTCTCCTCTCTCTGCGACGTTTGATACTGTTGACTGCCCCCTCCTCCTCTTCCTCGGGGTCCTCCTCCTCTTCTTCCCCTTCCCTCCCAGCTGGCGTGGGCGCAGACTTCGAGTGAGGATGTGAGGGGTTGGAGGTGTGGCTGGGATGAGAGGGCTTCTTGGGCGGCTGAGTGCCAACAATCTCCGCCTCGTCCTCGAAGTCTACCACCTCCTCCTCGTCTAGGAAATCTGGAGATAGGAAGGAGAAACCAATTTGAAATGGTGTGTTTATAAATGTGTGACTGATAGAGAGTGTGTTCAATATTAGTTACCATCTGGGTTGGGGAAAAAGAACGGCCTGTCATCGTCCTCCTCATCCATCTTCATATATTTGTAGAAACCAAACCTGGCAGACATTAGAGGAGGCAACACACATTCATTAACACACACAACATAACATATTAAATAAAGGTTGAAGTTCCAATGTGCCTTACAGCATAATAAACTTCATCTACTATTGAGAGGTCGCATGAATCACTGCCTTCATATTCACACTTGAGCAGTTATTCTGCATGATCATTCTACTCTCTCATATTTACAAGACAGGGACAAATATTCCCTCAGCACTTGGAGAGATATAAGCAATAATGTCCTTACTTCTCTAAGTAGATAGGGGACTCTCTGTAGAAGCACTTGTTCTCTCGCTCCATGTGGGTGAGACGTGTGAAGTCATTTGGGTAAACGAAGGACAGATAGACCTGTGGAAGAAGTTCAATGTCAAAACCAAAAAAGCAATAAGCCCCTGGGAAAACGCCGATAGAGGGAGTTCAGTTAGCAATACTCGAAGGGATTAGATTCAAAGCAGCATTTTAAGCAAAGTCCGCTTTTCACTCTTCTAAAAGCTGTATTTTGTTACAGTGATTTCTGTCAAATTGAAATTGGATTTGAGGCATTTTAGTGCTGCAGTAACACACAACAGCCTAAAGGGGGCAACACTGCCTACCACATGCTTCATCAATGTGTTGGTTTGGACAGTGGTGATGTACAAACCAGCATGCCCTCTGTCCAGTTCATATGAATATTATGCTGACTCAGGTTTGAACTTATTTCATAATCGGAGGCACTTTTGACAAGTCTATAGATCTACTTTTATTTAGAACTCTCACACACACATACACACAAAAACACATGAAATGTCTTTATAAATATCTATTATTCCAAAGAAGAGGGAAGGAGACTTACAAACTGCAGGCCCTGGTATCTGGCGATGGGGAAATCTTTGACTACGTAGGTTGGAGAGTAGAGACAGGCCGGAAGAACGTTTTCCAGTCGGGAGGGGTCGATCATAGGAACTGAGGAGAAAATGTAAGATCAGGTACACAAATAGGTATTCTGCTTTAAATAAATATGAAATAAAGAAAGCTGGGAGATGATCAGGGCAATGTCAAAACCAGGGAAACACATCAAATGTAAAACAGCACGCCAGAAGGACTGACAGTCTGAATAATACAGTCGAACTGACAGCCAGAGAGACTGAGAGCCAGACAGTCAATCAGTCACAGGAAAATGACAGGCCATAAGATCCGGATGAAGACAGAAAGAAGGGGAGGATGAGTGGCAGATTTACTGCTATAGAAGGTGTCCCTGGGGTCCGGCTTCAGCATATCCGCTCCGTGCTGCAGGACACCCCCTCCCTCCAGAGCCTGGGGGTGAAACTCCTCCGGGAGACGGATGTGACTGGCCAAGGTCTGAGGGATGTGGTCCACGGCGTTCATCTTCAGATTGGATTCATCTGAAAAATACAGAAAAAGAGGGAAAGACTGAGTTATAGATGATGTAGAAGATGGAAAGAGGAAGATCAGTATTTCACTCACTGTTTGGATTATCTTTATGACACATTTGATTTGCATCATCACAAATCGATACCCACCATGAAAAGTGACAAAAAAGACAAATGAATGGCAGAGAGGAGAGAAAAACCGGAAGAAGAGGAGGTGGAACGTGAGAGGCTCAGAAACAGAGTTGGAAAAAACAAAACAAATACAGAGCAAAGCAGAGTCATAATTATACCAAATCGATAGCACGAGAGGAGGAGAGCGCATCTGTGATTAATGGCATGTCAGGAGCAAGGCCTGATGGGAGAAATGCTTCATAATTAGGGGTGGTCAGCATCATTTTCATCCTCCAGAGGGTGGAGGGCGCACATTGGGTGTGTGAACGCCACACAGAGAAAGCTTCTTTTTAGACGCCCTTTCTTCTAACAATAAAACATCTGTTGATCTCACATATGATACATGCTTTACACTTCACCCAAGCCAGCTGTAATTCATTATCTATGTTACGGAAATACTCAAAAGAAGCAAACAAACAAAGGAAACAACATAACTCTTGATTTATTTCCATCCTGTTGCAGATGTCATCGGGGTGTAATAAAAGAAGAATCAACATTATTTCTGTATGGCATAAACCTCATTCAGATGGTAATACCACGCACATTTAGCACCCGTTAACGGTGTTGTGATTATTTGAAATTCCTGGTCTGTGTAGCAAATGCGTATGCATGTGTGATGGTGTAAATTCATTAACGGCTACCATCTGGGTGGCGCTTTTATGTACACGGCTACTGATTCTGTAGTAAAAAAGTATTATCGCACCACTAAAGGGGATTTAGAAACCACAAGGAATTGTTGTGGATACTGAGCTGCCCTGCAAATTAAGATAATATAGCAGGAACAATTATCCTGACATAAATGACTATTTCATTTGAAAAAAAATCGATAACACACAGTAAAACTACTTTAGTTCAGTGGGAGCTTTGCAACAAAGATGGATGTTGAGAAATATTTCCAGATGAGATACCATGTGTGGAAATATTCAATACTCACTTATAAGATAAGTTACCTGGATAGTAGAAAAATTAACTTACAAATACAACATTGTATTCTTGGTTTCCTACAGACTGGATATGAGCTGAAAAACATACTTTATGATTACTTATTTACTTCTCATGTCAAAATATGTCCCAAATGTAGACAATCTGACACTGGTTGCTGAGTCACCCATGTATTTGCCTCTGACCACAACTCTGTGATTGAGGCTCATAGTTTGAGAATGTTCCTATTAAATGTTACGACTGCCTAACACACAATGACGTTAATTGAAATCCAATCTGACATTTAATTAAACTAAGTAATGCAAAGGACAAGTATAGCTGGGTGAGCTTACAAATGTTTCTCTGTGTCAAATGGGAATGAATATTAAACACTTTCCACAGTGAGAGAATGGAGAAACCGGGTAAGATAGAGGGCATGGCATAAATGGAGGAGCAGTGATGGATGGGTGGAGGGAGGGGGACAGATGAGGAGATGGTAATGTTTGAAGCCAGCAGGTGACCTCATATTCAGTACAAGGCCTCCTTCTTCACTGTCGTAGCCGGTCATAAACAAGAAGGCATACATCCCTAGCAACCTGCTTTCCCAAAATGACAACTCCACACATCATTCTGTGTGCAGCTGGTATTTCCCCTTGTTAAAAATACTTGCTATTTTTGGAGCTATAGAGGTTAGACATCTACCCGGGAGCTCTCATCTCTGCTCCTATAGAGAATAAATAGAGCATCCAATAGATTCTGTATCTTCTCTTTGGTCCTACATACAGTAGAGTAGACACGGCATGACCTCAAATATGCAGCTGAGAAATAACTAAATATAAAATAAGGACAACTGGCAATAAATGTGGGTTTGTTTGACGGGAAGGCAGATTAACATATTTGATCAAAAAGGCAAATGTTTATGGTTGAATACCAGAATAGATGCATTTTTTTTAATAGCATCAGTTGCTGTTTCTATTTCTGGGAACTAGGCTAAACAAAAGGACTAGAAATAGAAAAGACAAAGAGTCCCATGTGTATCAATGCCACAAATATCTGTTATTTACAAATTCATCATCCAGTTTATTTCATTTCCAAGACAGTATGAGAACAATTCACTGTGTCATTAGAGCAGCAGAACAGAACAGCTCTTACCTGTATACAGGGAGATGTAGGCCGAGTCGATCACTTCATATTTCAGACCAGGGAGGAACGGACGCCACTGTTTGTGAAAGAGAGAAAAGGGATTGTGTGAGAGGAGAAAACTAAATGTCAAAACGTGGAAAGTATAATGTGAACAGAAATCGTCCATCACTGTTTCCAGGCTAAACTGTAACACGTTGGGTGTTATCGAATACAGGATCGATCTGATGCTGGGTTTTTGTATAAACACACTTAGCAAGAGAGAGAGAGAAAAAAGAAAAGTGTGGCACGTGAAAAGAGAACAAGAAACGTGAGACTGGAGGGATATGAAGGAAGGGAAGGAATGAGAAAACAAGAGCAACAACAGAATCACCTGAGAAAATAGACTGTGAGCGGAGCGAGAGTGAAGAGGAAGATCTAGTTATGACCTGAAAACTGAGAGAGGCATGGGGTGAGGGATAGAGAGAGGGGGAGAAAGAGAGTGAGAGAAAGAGAGGGATGCTACAATTCTTTTAAATAGATTTCACAATTATCCCGTCACTTCTGGTTACCGAGGATATAATGGCAGGAGACAGGTCATTTTCTAACCCTCGGGTTGAGAATACAAATATAAACACCCTCCTTAGGCTCATGCAAATGCTTCCATGTGCAAAAATGCAAAACATACACAAACACTTTCACCGTTTTAGATTCTGCAACTCATGTAGCACCAATGGCTGACATGTGAAAGCCCAATCCAGCATTTGTTTTTTAAGATATCTATACTGTTTGCTACTTCTTCAAAATGACGCTGACACTGGAAAACAAGGGGCACACATGCCAAAAACAAGTGCACATAAAAAAGAACAACAAACAAGGACACAGTGCGGTGTCATGCTGTGCAGCAGCAGGGAGCAGCTCTGCAGGCCACCAAAGGCTTCAGCTTTGTGTAATTATTTCAGGGGGATTGTTGTCAAGGTCGAGGCAGGTGGCTGTCATGGAAGGACGAAAAAGTGAAGACCACATATGAGTTGTTATTTAGGACTTTAAGTCTAACTCGCAGCGGAATCACAGTACAGACTGCAAGTGTTCAACTATCGCAAAGTTTCCATTGATTTCTAAAACAACACAGTAAGTTCATTCTTAAAGTTACACGCAGTTGTTTGGCGGGAAAATCGTATCACAAGTTTGACTTTCTAGCTTTTTCTGCGTTGTAATAAAGTGTGTTGCAGTCTTATTCTGGATATTTTTATTACAATAGTATGTTTATATTTGCTGTTAATGTATTGTTTTATTATATTTGCATCTTATTCTATCTTTAAATACTTTTCACTCATGTGTAATACTTGACAACACTGCTCCTGTGACAAAATAACTTCCCAATTTGGGATGAATAATGTATCTATCTATCTATCTATGTATCTATACTGTTTGTTAGCTTTATTGATGCAAAATGAGAAAACAAATGGACATGACTCTTTTTTCTGCTCAAACAAAGCATTTGAGATGTGTGTGTGTGTTTTCAGAGTATTTTTGTGTGTGACTGTGGGTGTGTACGCTGTGTGTACGGGTGCGTCCTCTGTGAAATACTGTTGACAGGAAGCAGCAGAGGCCTGTTCGCTGGCCCCAAGAGTTCAACAGAGAGGAAAAAAAATCAATATCCAGGAGGAAATAATAAAAAGTAACAATCGCAAAATGGCAACGGGCAGCCGGCAGTGTTGTTTCATCACGTTTCATCATTCCTCGACCACCCACTGACGTTTAGATATCGTTTTCATTCAGCCGGCCCATAGTGGGTTCTGCTCCAACCTGGAGAGTGTGGTTTAATGCTCTCTGGAGTTACATACTGTACTCAATGCAGCTTACACACACACACAGTTTGCCTCCAGGCCCATCAAACGCAGGTTATTTTTCTATTCCTAGATGATTAGTAGTTTATTGTTCCTGAGAGTGCTGACTGTTGTATTAGTTTGTTTCCTTTAATTCAATTGGCTGACTCAGAGCCTAAGGCACTATGGATATGAAGTTATTTTTTCGGTGTGACACATAAGAGGTAAAGACATAATGAAACTATTTGATCTTTACCAGTTTACGTAAAAATCCATTCGGTTTTCAGGTACAATAAAATGAACAGAAAGTAAACACTTCCATTTAGTAGTGTTACAGTCCTCTCTTGAATTTTCTAGGGTATTAATGGAATAAAGGCGAATTTAAGAAGAAAGCATTAACCGGTCAGAGGCTGTCGAGCCAGTTTCCATGTCTATTTGTTCAATAGAGGGTAAATAAGTTCACTGAGGTATCTCTACCTGTTTTCCCTGTCTTTTTCTGTGTCTCTATCGGGCCCACTTGGCTTTAGGCCCAAATTGGTAGAGTGGTAAACATAAAAGGTCTGAGGCAGAGCGGACAGGAGAACAAGGCAGATGTTAACCTACTTGACGACACCTGCCTGAGGGAAAATAAACTACAGTTACTTTGATGTTTGAGAGAAGAACAACCTGAGAACTGTATAAAGGTGTTTGTGGTCACTTCAAGTATGACATGAGACACACGTTTGGGCAAGAATGGAGAGAATGACATGAAAAGTTCTTCAACGTTATTGTTATTGTAAAGTAATCCAGTGAAAAAACAAGAACTGTTCCATAATTGTCAAACCAAAAACTATTTTATAAACTATAGTCAGCCAAATGTTGGCACTGGATGACATGTTCCTTCATACTGTACCATAAGGAAGGCAATTGTAGTATATTTTTAAGTTGATTCCTCATACACTGTTCTGTAAACACACACTAGCGAACTAAATGTGCATCAATGCTGTTATGACCTGGCTCAAAAGGTCACAACAAAGTGGGAGACACACCATATCAATGGTTAATAAAATATGTTTATTTAAGCAAACAATTCAAATTAACCAAATTAATGAAGTGCAAAAATGAGTAAAGCATGAGGTGTGGACGTCAGTGGTATCAGTAGTGTAAATGCAGGGTGAGGGTTGCATGGACGTGTAAGTGTGAGGGTGTTGAGGTGCACAAAGTAAAGTAACAAACAGCATACTCAACAGAACTGGCTGCCTGTAGGAAAAAGCAGAGAGAGACCATGGCCGTTTCTCAATCGCAAGTAAAACTGCTGCAGAGCAACTATTTCAAGTATACTACGTCATCGAGTGGTGCCGAAGGACTAACTTGAAATGCATGTTAAATACCCAGCATTCTGCACCACTCTATGACGTAGTATACTTGAAATAGTTGCTCTGCAGCAGTTTTACTTGCGAGAAACGGCCAGAGAGGAGCAGAGAGGCTTTAAGTGTCACGGCCCAAACTGTGTCCCTGTTTGTTCCCCTGTGTGTGTGTGTGTGTGTGGAGAGGGTGTTGTTTCCCTTGCAGGCAGCAGCCTGATTGCTCTCACCTGGCCGTCCGACTCAGCTGTCCCTCATCAATCTAATCAGGACACAGCTTATCTACTCCAGTCTCCCAGCAACTCACCGCCAGATTATTGTAAGAATTTCATGCATCGGCCTACAGTGGGA
>NW_011370787.1:63629-70891 GCF_000735185.1 Notothenia coriiceps
GGGGGGGGGGGAACGCTGAAGTCATGTTTAGGATTAGGGGTAGTTGTGTAGAGGAGCTTATGGCGATATTTTTGGGGGCTGTGGGAAACCAAAGCCATCTTGAATCCTACCACTCCAAATCCTCCGTGTGTGTGTGTTTGTTCAGGGGTGGTGGTAGTAGGTTTGTTATTTGAGACCACATTTACAGCCCAACAGTTGTTTCATGATGGATTCCCCCAGTCTTGTAATGAATTTACGGAATACCGCAAAGTAACCATTTGCATATATTGAGAAATCATTAGCTTTCCGGATAACATCTCCTCATCTAATTTACAAACCTTAAGTGACCTTGTCCTGCACCTTAGCTTGTTAAACAAACAGTTACCAGAGTGAGTTTCCAGGCTAGATAGATAATCAGCTGCTCATCTTATACACATCAAACATGTTTGTAAACTTACATGCAAATGTAACTGCGGTCGGATTAGATTCTAGTGTGGTCTTTACCTTTCACTACTACCTCCACCTGCCAGCTGCTGTCAATCAAACACCACCACACTCCTTCTTTTACTTATAACTAATAAATACATTGTAGACAAACATGTTGGCATTATTCTCTACTACCACCAGCTGTGTTTCTAAATAACACCGTTATCATCCTTAAGGCTTGTAGTGTAATATTTGCAATAATACAAAACCTTTATGTCAGAGTTTCTGAAAACAGACAGGATGATCTGATGATCATTAGATACTAAACCGTAGTTGTGTATATGACGAAGTTTCAGCATCCCATTGTGGAGAAACACATTTAGTCCTTTGCACATTTTGATTGAGGATTTCTGCCAGTGGAAAGAGAAATAAAACCTTACTACAAGCCTGGGCGCAGGTATTATAGTTTACACATTCAAGTCTTTGTTTCAAACTTTTAAATCTTAGTTTTGACCTTCTCTGTGGTTTTACCTCCTAGAAAACATCTTTATGGGGCAACAGAGTATGTTGGATAGCAAGAAGAACAGCAGGCAGACCAGGCACAACCCTACATTTAATTCCTTCACATTCACTTTAATATAGGGTCTTTCCTCTCTTTCCATCTTAGCTTGTGTCTTGAAGTGATTAGCGATGTGTGTGGGTGTTCCTCTCAGTGACTCAGGGAAGACCCATTTCACACAGCTGATAAGGTTACTTCCTCTTTTAGACCCAGCTGAGCACCACCTCTGACCCGTGACCCCTTGCAGCTGGGGGTCACCAGAGGCGTCACGGGATATCGACCAGACCCCGCTTTACTTGTCTATCATGGTTTGATATGTTGTCAGGCTAACCAGCGTGTGTGTGTGTGTGTGTGTGTGTGTGTGTGTGTGTGTGTGTGTGTGTGTGTGTGTGTGTGTGTGTGTGTGTGTGTGTGTGTGTGTGTGTGTGTGTGTGTGTGATTTGAGTCAGGTGAGTAAAAGTAATGCCGTTTAAATCAGAAACGTCTCAAATCGCTAGCTTGAATATTCCAGTGAGGGGTCAAGTGTACTGTAAGCAGCTTTAGCTCATGAATGCTTCTCTGTCTATCCCTAAATCCACATCGGTAGATTGTATTTTGAAAGACACGCGTATACTAACTCGTCGAATGAAATGATTATTTTTAGCCGAAATACTAATAGACCACTTTCACTTTCTAAAAAGCCCCTCTGTCCCACTTGAATCTTGTTTTAGATAAGGAATGTGATGAGGGTCCGCCAGAGCAAGCAAACATGGAGATATTTTTAACCCTATATGCTGAAACTCAGTTAGCACAACTGAATGAAGTGTATTCCTCTGGTTCTGCAGAGAGTCATACACATACAATAAAGTTCATTCATCAATCTCAGTGGTTTCCTCCCAGAAATCATGCTTAGTGCCTACAAAAGAAAACCTCTATGTGGCACGCACTCTCTGAGAAAGGGCGTGTGGGGGTGAGGTTTGATGTGTGGAAAACAGGTGTGTTGGTGCTTTTGAGTGTGGAAAACAAGAGGCCAGGCCTGCGAGTGAAGGATCACATCTGGCCTCAGATTCCATTGACATGAAATGAGGCTTTTCTTTTGTTGTGTGAAATACTTTGTAAAAGACAGAGGAGATCAAGATACTGTGGGGGGGATACACACCCTGTAGCAGTCCTTCAAAACACTGTACTATTGTGTGACTGTCCACCCTCCAGCCTCCACACAGGGAGCAGCGTGGAGCCTCCTGGCCCAGAATCAGAGCTCCTTTCTGGGCAGGGGAAGTGTCTTTGAAGCCCCCTTCCCCGACTCTCTAATCCAACCACCCTGTAATGAATGAGAAGGCTGTGAAAGGAGACACGGTGTGTGTGTGTGTGTGTGTGTGTGTGTGTGTGTGTGTGTGTGTGTGTGTGTGTGTGTGTGTGTGTGTGTGTGTGTGTGTGTGTGTGTGTGTGNCTTATGACCTGCATAATTACATTACATTATATATTACATTGCATTTAGCTGACGCTTTTATCCAAAGCGACTTACAATAAGTACATTCGACCAGGAAGATACAACCTTGAAGAAAACAGAATCATATAAGTACATCAGGTTTCATAGAGCCAAACATTTCAAGTGCTACTCAACTGGCTTTAGATAAGCCAGTCCTTCATTAGAATATAAGTGCTCTGTTAGCAGTTCTTTGTTAGTAATTCTATCGCTCGAAGTGGAGTCGAAAGAGATGAGTTTTCAGTCTGCGCCGGAAGATGTGTAAGCATAACATACACACACACACTCATGCATACGTATGCACACATTAAGAGGCACAGACACACACAGCCAGACACAATAAAAGAGAATGCAGAGATTAGACCTGTCTGAAGTTGTTGGGATGACCTTATAAATGATTTCAATGACACACACTGAGTCAAGCGGGCCTGTAGCACCTGCACAGGCAACAGCTGGGAACACACATGGGCAACAAACACCCCCCCTTGCATATTATGCACACACACACGCTCACCACCCACAACTTTATTTGTGCTGCTGCCACGCTCGGGCAGAGGAATGTGTGAGCAGGTGCCCCCTGCAGAGAGGAAGAAGCACTAAACACTCACCATACTGTTTGCACAGAAGTCAAACACTGTCCGCTTGGTTTTAAAAGGAAACCAATACAGTAGTGAGTGGTGGTGGTGATCAGGATGATGGGAATTCTTTTTTTTAACAAATACCCGTTTCTTGATTTTTTGTTGCCAAAAGCCAGAACTGAAACTTAGAATTGATTTTCACAATGTGTCACCATTCACACCACATTGAGGAAGATTATCCCCATACTCTGCTTTATTCAGTTTTTATATCAAGAGCTGGTTAAGAATAAGTCACACTGTTAACGCTCCCATGATCTGACACATATTCAGTCAGTTTGGTCCCTTTCTTCTCTTCTGTTTCGTTCTTTCAAGTGTTAATTCTAACTTTTATTTGTCATTTCTTTACTTTATTGTTTTATTTTTAATTAAAAATGTTATCTTGCCGTTTCGATTTCTCTTATCACAAAGTGTGCTATCAAGAATGCTCATGTAAGCACAATCGTTTTTTCCAAGAATGACAAAAAAAAGGGGTGAAGGAAATCCAAGCACAGAAGGACAACAAAGATGGCTGACCCCCAGGTCCAGGACCATTGTACTGTAGGTGTCTAAGCATGTGTGTGTATGTACTTGTGTGAGGAGGACATGGACACAATGAGGCTTTGTTTAATTTTGAGTGCGTCCCATAGCTCTGACCACCACATGGGCACTTGTTACATATAGGAGGGTGGCACGAGTGTGAGTGTGTGTCTTTGTGTGAGTAAGTGTTGCTTTGTGGGTGTGAAGATGTGTAGGTCAAAAGGTGACATAACTGCACAAGAGGAGGCTTCTCTTAAGGGCGCTCTCTTTAGGGTGTGGACACTCCCCCTGTGTTTAGTATATGTGCGAGGGGTGTGTGCAGTGTGTGAGTGTCAGGGGTGGGCTGTAAACCCCTGTGTCAGATGGGTCAAACACCCAGTCGAATAAGGCGACTGGTCTGGTTAGAGGTAGTTTACTGCCTCCTGCTAAAGAGGTGGACACCCCACCACGCCCTGCAGGTCCCTCACACACCCAGGTCACCAACACACACACACTGAATATTTAAAGCTGATGTCTATGCCCTGCTGTCATCTGCAAGACTGACACATGGCCACATGTATATGGTTTAATGACACCTCACCAATATTTGAGTCTGTGCTCAAAAGTGTCTGCACATATATCAGAATGTCATCGTGTGTCTGAGGTTGGGTGGTCTGTTGATTTATTGCCAGTAGGTCGCTCTTACAAATGTTCCCACAGTGGAATTGATTTCCAGACTAATTGTACGAGGTGCTTTGCCCACTCTTACCAGCCGATGTTACGACCAATACCCTCCCAGTATCCCCTCCCGGCATCGAACTCTCACCTCTCTTCTGTGCTTCACAGTGCGGACAGTTGTTGTCAACAATGGCATGGACAGAAGTAGAGTCAGGCGGCTGTTAAAAGAGCAGCCCTTCTAATTACTGCACACAAAAGAGCTGCATGCCTGTTCAAGCACTGCTGTGAAATGCTGCTTACTCATCCTCTCTATTCAACTTATCCATGGCAGGTTATTATGGGATGGAGTAAGTCTGTGAATGGTTGTTCCTCCTTAATGCAGTCTCTATTTGAGCATGATAGACCTTTTAAAGCAACTGTGCTCTACATATAGTTTTCTGTCTATGTAGATGTTAATGTAGCCTCTCTTGTTTATTGAGATTACTGTGCAGGTTGTTACAAATGAATATGATATTTATGTAGCCACTCATTGAAAGTAATTCTAAATATGATGCAATGTTATAAAACTATCAAACAGTATATAAAGTAGTCAGCTCCACAGTTATAATCCAAATAATCTAACGACAGGAGCACATTTGTACAATTAGAACTCTTTCTTTTGACACTTTACATTTACTGTGCGTATAAGGATTGTGTATATGTTTGATTTTGGGGTATTGCTGTTAACCTTTGGGAAAGACGTCAATAATCATTGCACTCAGTGTAGCAGTTGTAAGTTAAGGCCAAACAGAGCAATAAACAAAATGGTGTACAAAGCACTTCTCTGTAAAGGAACGATAATCGGTGGTTTGCCTTTCATTTCCTGAGCTTCTTGTCCTCTCTGCTCAGTCTAAAGGTACAGTTTGAAATAGAGCGAGATAGAGAGGGGAAAAAGGAACGGGGTGATTGAAAGTGTGAGTGAACCACCCCCCCCCTTGACTCACCCCGTTCTGCGTCATGAATTTGCCCCTTTACCCAGCCCAACAAGGAATGTTAATCAGCAGAAAGCTGCTTTAGATTTACAGGGGGGGATTTGCATCCAGTTCTTTGAAACGCCAATATCAAAGTTCACGTCGGACTGTGAGAACCAGCAGCAAGAGTTTATATCTGAACAAATAAACTGGAAAGGATTTGGTGCTGTGAAATGTTCTCCTTGAGCTTTTAAAGTGAACTACCTGTGATTGTCTGATGATGTCACGCTGGTGTGAAAGACACTGCATGGCCCTCTGAAATGGTGTTAATTTCGATCTGGGAGTGTGTGTGAATGCTCGATTTAGTACGTGACAGAATAATTAAGGAAGAGAGAAGGAGTCGAAGTAGCAGTTCAAACTAAGAAGGACTTGGTGAGTCACAGAATGATGAATGTGATTCATGCAGGGGTTGAAGTGATAATAAAAAATGCCACATTTTAGTCTTGAGATTAGCTATAAAGGTAAAGGTTTTGTAGTGGCAAAGGTTTATCAATAACGAAACTAATTAGGAAGCATGAAACAAATGCAAGCGGTTATCAACCTGCAAGTCGAGTCTTCCGAGAAAAAATCAGATGAGTCACAAAGGAAGTTGTATGATGTCACCAAGACAGAGACCCATACAGTACATGGAAAAACTGCATTGTAGGTGAAAAAAGGGAGTAAATGAAGCTCTAGTGAATTGGTCCTAACAGATAAAAAACGTTTTAATCCTTACAGTTCTCCAAAAGGTGTTGTGCTAACAAACCCCTGCCCACTTGACTGGTCAAGGTTCAGATATATTTACTGCTTGCTCATTTCTTCTTATAATTAAAAGTTGAAGGCTGAAAATACTTCAATCCATAATGGAAAGACTTAAGGTCTGACTAACATCAAATGGCCAGAGTTCATGTTTATTTGTTCGTAAGTGGTTTCAAACATCCATCACTGCACACATGTGAAAGTCAGAGGCGTTTTAGACCTCTGGGAGACATCCAAACAGCCAACTGGCCAGTTAGCTCCACTGGAGTTTCCTCTCCTGAAAAGAATATGAACCTCCATCCCAGTCTCTGTTACTGTGATTCACCTTCTTAATGTGTGTGTGCCTGCGTGTGTGTTATTAAGAACGCCATAATCCAGAGTTCAGGCTCAGGCCTTCGCTCAATGAGAGTGCTGTCTGCCATCCAAACTGACTGGCTCTCTGTTCTCGCTCTCAGAGCAAATGAGCTGATCACACAGACAGAATGGGAGCAATTAGTGCAAACACACACTAACACGCACACACGCACACGCACGCACGCACGCACGCACGCACGCACGCACGCACGCACGCACGCACGCACACACACACACACACACACACACACACACACTTTGTGCCTCTTGCCCAGCCTGCTGCCCATAGTGTGATGTGTCCAGGAACTGAATAGAGGGCAGCTTGTTCTTAAAGGGAGGTTAACTGTTTCTATTTGAATTGGGCATATAAAACAGCCAGCACTAGATCGGTTCCAGCCAATCAGGTGCCGTCTTTACTACAGTGATAGTGAGCTGTTGAATAAAAAAAATGCTACTAATGAGAATAACTCCCGAAGTGCATATTGCCACCATTACTGTACATACATAGACACTCAACCTTTTGGCAGAGTTTTTCAATGGTGACATCATCCCAAAAGCCAAAGTGGATTTGATTATGAGAGGGCGTGTTTGAGGTTAAATGTTTATGTGCATGTGGGTGTGTGTAATATCCGTCATCCTATATCATAAAGAAAACAAAACCAGCCTCCATATACAGTGTAGTGTATTTCCAGCTCAATTACTGTACAATAAGCCAGTGAAACCTATAAAACCTAATCATCCAATAATGGAGCCATACTGTCCCTTAGCTGCACATTATTGGAAGTGGCGTCACATATGGAGACAGGGGAATGCTGAATGAGACTAGATAGCCACAGGCACCACAGTTGGCCTGGAATGTAAAGTATAAAACATGATTAGAGAGCGAAGAGGGAGAGTAAAGCACGGGAGAGGGGGGGGGG
>NW_011370787.1:70918-94111 GCF_000735185.1 Notothenia coriiceps
TCTGTGTGAGTGTGGGTGTGTGTGTGTGTGTGTGTGTGTGTGTGTGTGTGTGTGTGTGTGTGTGTGTGTGTGTGTGTGTGTGTGACAGAGCAATTTCAGCAGGGGCTAAGCTGATCATGTCCTTCTGTCTTTCACACACTCTCTGCCGCAGACAAAACAAATCAGCACACAGACTAATTATGGTCCAGGAATTTGATCAAGGCTGAGCTGGTGTAAACAGAGATGAAATACCTCTGTGAATGAATACCAACATACAGAGAGTATTTCAAGGTCCGGATCGCTCATCAGTAAACTATTTAAGGTTATATTGCCCGTAGCTTTATGACCTTACTTATTACAAGATATTTGTATGTGTTACCCCATCATGTCCTAAAGTATTCTTCTACTATTAATGTAAGAACTCAACTTTGATACAAGTGTTTTGAAGGTTAAATTCATAAAAAAATATGTACAATTTATGCTAATAGAAGCTTTGCATGGTGAACAGTGTCCTAAGCTGCTTCAGAAATGAACATTCCAAACGTTATACTGTGAGGTTTTGCCATGGTCTAAGCATTTGGAGCTGTTTTTCCTGGCTGGTTATTGAAGGTGAAACCCACATATCTTTCAAATATTTGCTGAAAAAGTATGCATGATAAGCAGTTATGTCCTTCAAAGTCGTTTTTTTACCCTAATTCTGCTACCAAGTCTGTGCGAAAGAACAAATTCTGCCATTGGAAGATAACGTGGGATATCAAAGGAGCAGTAAAGAGTTAGAGTCAAGGCCAGTGTGAAACACAATGTGTTCCATTAGCGTAGCTTTGTGTTCCTGGCACAGTCTATCACCATGTCACAGTTAAACGTTTTATGATTTCCAGACAATAGATTTTAATGTAATACGTCTCATAAAAACTTCTAATTGAAAGTGACAGCCCGCCTGGGCAAAGTTTCAAGAACTTTCAGCATAACAAGAAAAAGTAGTTGTTGGACCTTGTTATGGCAGCGTGTCAAACATGATTGTGAGTGATTGCTCGGCTGAGCTAGGAGGAGCTGTTGTGGTTTTGAGAGATAGTTTGGATGGGCCGGGGACCGCCGCAGGCTGGTGGTGAGTTTCAGCCGTGATTTGTAGCTAGGATTCCCACATGACATTCGTAGGGTGAACCTCAGAAAATAAAACCATAATGGCCGCGAAAGAATGAATCCCTTGTGCCACTTGTCTTCCCCTTCCCCAGTCTCCGTTACATCCCTCCTCTGCATGACTCATCTGTCTTCCACCAAAAGTTCCCTCTCCTCCTCTCAGCTTCTACTCGCATCCCCTCCTCTTTGTCGTATCCCTAACCTCTTCCATTGCCAGATTAAAATGATGCATATAGTGCTTTAGCTGCTTGTGATATTAGTGGTGGTGGTGGGCCGGGCCCTGGTTGGCTGGCGGACCTTCATCGGGCTCAGATGACGCAGGCTGGGGTTCAGCGGTGAAGCAAGCAGCGGGGTGGGACTGTGGGAACTACTGAGAGTGTGGTGGTGCGTGAATATTGCCGCAGCTTTAAAGGAATATGGCACAATCAAAAGAAAATATATTAACATTTCTTAAAATGACCCATGTCAGTTTTAGGCATGTTAAATATAGGCTAAAGATTATCCTGTAAAAGCAATAACACAACATGTCAAAGTACATCAAATCAAGGTCTAAGGACATGTTTGGTCTTATTATGGATTTCAAGTGTGATGTTTTTTCAGGAGCTGGACATTTAAATAATTAATTGAACGTTGTAGTTGTCTTGTATTATTTAAAGTAGCAAATTGAGGGGGTTGTTCTTTAATGGTTGCTGAACACATACTGTTTACCGGTTCATTATACTGGTTTAATTAGTCCTCCAGGTATTATTCAGTGTCTATTTTGAACCATTTAGTAGAGTCGAGTTTGAAGACTGGAATAACTTCAGTGTGCCGTTCTTGGTGAAACACACTACAGTAAGTCAGTACATCTAAATACATGTGCACACTTTTGCTCAGTCCCATAGACACACAGTCTTGCACAGACCTTCATTTTGCCCACACAATATATATTTTTCCATAAATCCTCACCCACATTGATGGCAAAGAGTCTCTCAAAATGGCTCTTACACCTCAGGGGCCATGACTCTCTCTGACATGAGTTGGAATCAAGCTATTTCTGAATGAGGTATTCATATTACATGTCCCATACAGTAACACCTACACTATTATGGAGGCCACTTTAGTTATGGTGGTCATAAAACAAGGTGGTGTATGCACAGGAAGGTAGTTCAGGAGCACGTGCAGAACATGGAAAAGCTAATTCAATTTGTTAGGGGTCTGTTGAAAATACAACAATGGAAAAAACCGTCCATCTATTTTACTGAGAAAAAAAAGTCTGAGGACTTATTAGTAATTCATTGGGAGATGAGAGATCCTCACAAGGTCATATGAACATTCCAGAGCTCCATATGCTTCACCCCACACTTATTTGCGGTTATATCCAATTAAGGAATGATTGACAATCTGCAAAAGCATAGCCCTCATTATAATTACCAAAATACCTGAAGTGACACATCAAAGAGGTGCAAACATACTTTATATGCACAAACACGAGTGTATGGCGATGTTTGTGTGTGTGTGAGGGAACAGGGATGTGTTGAAGCTTGTGTACGGTGTGGTTGTCTGACGCAGATGCTCTTTGTAGCAGCCGTACTCTGCTAGAGGCAGCCGTTTCCATTGTGTTGGAAGCAGGAGTCAGCACATATTATACAAGTCAGATGGTGCAGAGAAAGTACTGGAAAGGGGGGGGGGTTACAATTTCTGTATGAGACCAAATTCCCTTTGGCAGCATAACTCTACTGGAGTCAACATATATTTAGTTCTATCAATGTGTTCCTCATGTATGAAGTACTACTGTTGAGTAAAGTGACTTTCTCCCTTGCTTTTGGGCTTTGTTTTTGGGAAGTCAACATATCATGTACCTCCAACTCTCTGCAATAATAACTCCCTTTCACTATTTATAGAGCATTTGATATACAGCCTGGATGATGTATACATCCAGCGCATGCGATATAGTCCTTTACCTGTCATAAGTAACGTACCTCTCCTTTTATTGTAAAATACTATGTGTGATTTGTATACACAGTCAACACCATGTTGCATTTCACTCTGTGATGGTTCCTGCTGTGTGTTTTAAAAGCAAGTGTATTTGCACAGTGATCTTATATTAGACAGAGCCCTCACTTTGCAGAATAGATTCATCAGTGTTTACTCGCAGATAAGACAGATGTCCGCGCTCACTTATAACAACTGAAACTGCTCAATGCAACATCCAGCACACATTTTGCAACAAGGCAGTCTATTAAGTGTCCAAACTGTGATGATATCACACTTTCTAGCATAGCAAACCACAAGCCATATGTCCACTGTCTACTTCTGGAGATCTGGAGGAGTTCTAATTGTCACTCGCTGAGCTTTGTGTATACTTGTTAGTCAAATTGTGGGCACACCTTTGATGCATACCTAGGAGACTCCCTGCAGCAGGTATTGCTTGAAACGTGCTTAATCTTTGGCAAAGACATGTTTACTGCAAGCACATTCAGCCATAGCACACACAGTCTACAGTGCAGAGTATGTATTGTCAGGAAAGAAGTATTTCAGTTTACTGGTTCAAATGTGTTGCCCTTTGCCTAACTTCAGTCTGCTCTTCATACATTATTCTCTTGTGTCTATGAGTGCTGAAAAGAAGAGACTTTGGAGTTACATGATAGGAATGTGTCTCTACACATCATCTGTTACTCTTTTCAACATCCCTCTCAGATTCCGATAGAGGACACCGCTTGTCGGAAGCACATGGGAATGTCATTTCAGGGATGGCAGTCTATCGTTTCCCTTGTGGGAGAGAAGGGAGAGTTTGAGATGATGAGGCTTTTCCTCAGGCTTTGTAAAACCTGCCACAATTCTGTTTTCCCTTAACCATTAATGTTTTTCTATCATCAGCCATCACCCACTCATTTCCCCTGGCTTGGCAGAGAGCTCTCTTCTCTTACTGAAGCCAAAATAAAGGTTACCGTTTGGGCAGCTACGCGGTGCACAGTAACTAACAACCCGCTCTGCTTCTTAGATAACCACACATTGCTCCAGACTGAGCTAATGAGGGTGTGGGAGCTAACAGCCAGCTGAGAGATACTAAGAGGCAGAAAACACCAGCCTATGCTCTCTATTTCTATCCATTTTATTTGGAAAACCAATTAGAAGAGAGTTACAGCAGTGAAAGAGCAGGAGGACATCTTTGGGTTCTATTATAGGATGTTATCTCTTTACCAGCAACACGTTTGACAAAGAGCAGACCTGGTGTTTAACTGCAACATATTGTTATCTGTCTGTTGTCAGATTTTATGAAGGGAGTTACCTGATACAGATTTCCAAAACTCCTCCCTAAAATATAGCATACAGTTTGTCTGGGTGACAGGGTCTGCCAGAGGGCACAGATTTTGGTCTTTAATACAAATCTGAACTCAAAACAAAGATCCTTTCCACTCATGCTTTCTTTAAATCTTATTTAAAGTATCTTGAAGTGTTGTTATTCAGTGCATCAAACACTACATGTTGTCATCCAGTGCAGAGAATGAAAAGCCCATCCGTACAACCTTTTACTGTACGTATGAGCGAAGGTGTGGAAACACATCGCATATCCTCCTTCTTAACCACATGTGTTAGTTTCTTCATCTGTGTGTAAATATGTGTCAGTGTGTGTGTGTGTTTGTCTAAGTGTAATATAGGTCAGAGTAGGTCTGTAAGGGTCCTGGACTTCTGGTGGTCTTTGAACCTTTTAGAACTCTTGATTGATGACATCCAAAATATGAACCATAACCAAACCTTTGTTTCAATCAATCAATGTTTACTTATATAGCCCAATATCACAAATGTTACATTTGTCTCAGTGGACTTCACAGTTTGTATAGAATATCAGTATGACAATACGTCACCCTCTGTCCTTTGACCCTCACATCGTACAAGGAAAAACTTCCAGAGAAAACCCACAGTTTAAAGGGAAAAATGGGAGAAACCTCAGGGAGAGCAACAGAGGAGGGATCCCTCTCCCAGGACGGACAGACGTGCAATAGATGCCGTGTGTAAATTGAAAAGATAATACATTTACAACATAGGTAGTCCAAATGTTTACATTATCTTTAGCCATAATATTTATTCTGGAACTCTCTTCAGTTTAATAGTTCCTCCAGACATCTGCAGATATGACAAGTATGAATCAAGCATGTAGAGAGCATGCCATTTGTATCGCTATCTCCGACTTGTATTTTATTTATTTTTATTTAATCTTTAATTTTTATATTTAATTTTTGTATTATTATTACTATTATTTGTTTAATCTCTCAAATTGTATCAGTGTCCTTTGTTGTGAAGCGCTTCGAGATTTGTCTTGGCAGATGAGAAGCGCTATATCAATTAAATGTATTATTATTATTATTAGAGCGTGTGTTGTAAACCTAATGTTTGTGGATTAAAGGGAAATCCATACGGTGGATTTCTAACTTGATTTTAGTCTGTAGTGATATTCCTTTCTGTTGGTCCTCCGCCTGCTTATGATGCAGTGTGCATTTGTTTTGTTTGTATTAGCCTGATGTCACTGCGCTCTGTTTATTTTCCCAAACGTGTCGAGAGCAAGGCTCGTGTTCCCTTGTGTGTTTATTTGCCCTCAGCGGTGTGGGGTTACAAGTTACCAGGATTACAAATACACTATGTAAATACCAGCAGCAGTTGTTTTGGGACTTCTTCAGAAGCAGTGTGGATGGATGTTGCTGAAAGTTATGCAGGCTTGTTAGCACCGCTCACAGAAGCATCATATTAATCACAAACGTTTCTGTTTTTTGTCTCTGTAGGTGTTTTGTCTCTCCCGGCTCATTTCAGTCCCTACACGGAGAACCATCAGACGTCGGCGGACAGCAGGGAGGATGCCTATGCCCAGCTGGAGCTGAGGACGCTGGAACAGTCCCTGCTGGCTACCTGTGTGGGCAGCATTTCTGAACTCAGTGAGTACACATAGCTCAGAGATGTGTGTGTGGTCCTGGTCCTACTTATTATCAGCAGATTATGTTCCTATCAAGTGTTTAATCTGTGAAATACCTCTGAGCTCTTTGAAGAAATCATAAAAAGTTAAGCTGTTAAACATCTTATTATTACTACAGACAAGTAAACATTCCCAGAAATTATCAAACTAATTGTATTTTTTAAAGACTTGATCGTAGTCTAAACACACATTCGAACTTTCACATTGTGAACTGCCTCTGGAAGACAGATAATGTGTTTTCACCCAAAAAGCCTGTTTTCTCTGCCAAGCCAAGATAAAAGAATTGCGTTTTTTGTTTGTTCTGTCTGGTGATAAGCCCTCAGTGTGTGCCTTATTGCAAAAGTTATCTTATGCGCAGTCTTAGAAAATAACCAATGGAACAGTTTTGCTTTACACACAAGCTCTGGAGAGGAAAGTGATTGTGCCTGATTGTATTTTGTCTGTTTTTCTAAGCATTGTGTGTCAAGGAACTATCTCAGTCAAGTTAGTCAACTGGAAAAAAAGATGTGCTGTATTTGTTTAAGTGATATATTTTGTTTGGTACATGGTACTGGGTATTTCACAGAAGCTTTGAATGCCTCTCTGTTTTAAATCTGCATGTTCAGTTTGATTTACACACTGTGTGAGGTTGTGATTGGTGTTAAATTCAAATATCTCTTTCAATTCTGAGACTTCACATAAGCATCTAGTCAGGGGAAGTCTACATTCTGAGAGGTGAAGGAACTCATTGGTACTTTTTTCAGAGTTTTAATGATGATGACCATGTTTCATACAGATGGTTGGTAAACAGAGCGGCATGCAGACACACACAGTCGTACTGTACTGTACTGTACATCTGGTTTGTTTAGGCTCTGCTGGAGTTGGCAGATGATGGAGAGCTGGAACCGGGTCATTCAAAAGTGAGAAAGAGAAGCAAAGTGAAGGAATGGAAGTAGGAAAGTTAGGAGATTAAGTGTAAGGATAGAGTCCATATTTGCCCAAGCAGGGATTCGGGGTGGGGGGTAAGGGGAAATGATGGAAAGGTAGAGAGGTGAAGAGTGGGGTTGTCAGTGCAGGGAGAGAGGAGGAGGCCTGGAGATTAGTGTTGGTCAGAGTGAGGGCAAGTTTCCTTCTCCAAATGAGCTAACACTCTGCCGTTTGTTCCTCCGGCACAAGGCCACGTTCATACACTGCCGTCGTTAGTGAGGCATTAAGAAAGTGTACACACACTCTCAAACACAGACACACTCTTTCTCTCCCTGGCTCAGTGGTCTCTTTGTGCCACATCTCTGTGGTGGTGTGAAGCTGGGCTGTACTGGGCAGGGCTGGCATCCTTCACACCCATTCCCACCTACCAACACACACACAGGCATGTGTTCACAGATATGCATGCACACAACAAAAACACAGAGGGTTTGGCCCTGATCTGAGCCAGGAGACCAGGCAGACAGAGGAGCATCTGTGCTAAACTGCTCAGGCTGTTGGATCTGTAGCCTGGACCTGGCCAGACACAGGAACACACAGCACACATAAACATGATGGACGGTACTGGACAGCCAGGTAAATCCAAAATGGTTGGAAATGTAGTGTAAGCTGTAGACTGGCTCTGAATGTCCATACACATTTGAGTGTTTAGCAGCGGCCTTTATTAGCTATGGGAAATGATGAGTATTTGACTTTCCAGTTAAGTAAAGAACATTTTAAAGATTTGGATTGGATTTACCAACAATTAAATGAGCTTTGTGCTAAAACCTGGGAAGCAAATTAGCAATTTGAGTCCAAATAAAATCAGTATACATGTTTTTTACTGAATTGCTTTACATTAAAGTTGAAATCTTTTTTTGCTTTAAAACATTTTATTATCTTCCAACTTTGACCTAAGAGGCACTTTTAGTCAATATGTATTGAAAAAGCTGGCATGTCAAAGTTGATTGACTTCAAGGCTTTCACGAGGTCTCCCAATATAAGCTGTAATCTTAGAATGGAGTATTTCATATCCTTCTGACCCCTGGAGCTGGGTCTAGCCTCGGGGCACAATAAGTGCTGGAAAGCAGAGGAGAGGCTCTCCATCTTGGGCAAGAATTCCTAGGAGACCTCCTGGAGCGACTGCTGGTGGTGGTGAACACAAAGGAGGCCCTTCAGCTTGAAGTGGGGTCTTGCTTTGGGAGGGCCACCCTAATCTACCCCCCCCATCTCAAAGTACCCCAAACCCCTGAATAAAGACACACATACACACACACTCTCCAGCCTTGGCCCCCGGGCAGCCTCCCACTGTCGGTAATCTGGTTAGAAATTAACCCAGGGGTAATTATGCTAAATAAGCGTTACACGATCCCAAGTTCAACCTGGCCTCCCTCCCTACCGCTCCCTCTCTCTGCCTCTCCCCCACATCCCCTCCCTGTGACAGCTGATATTTAGTCTTTCCTCTATACTCCTGCTATGACCCCATACTCATGCAAAAGGATGTTATCTACAAGCTCTACTCCCTGCAGCCATACTCCCTCTTTTCTGTGTTTTGTGCATGTCTACTTACAGTAGGTTTCTATGTTAAACCACACATCCAGTAAACTGAATTGGCCTTTATCCAAGTACGCATGGCTGTCTACTTAGCTCACTGTGTGGGTGGATGCCTTTTCTGATAAACTGTATATTCCTCATGTCTTTATCTCAGCACAGCAGTGTTTTTTCACACGTCATTATTTTAAAAGTTTTATACTAGACTTAAGCCCATATCTTAACCTTACTTTGCCATGTGACTGACGCCCAGCTATGCTGAGTGCACTGATTTAAATACATTAATAGAGTAACAGTTGATCGGTTCATTAGCACCTGTGATCAACTGTCTGTTAGCCCATTAACTCCTTCAATGATTACGGATGAATAGCTGTTTAGACTGGACGTCTGGCGGGGCTTACTGATAATGACAACGGCAAGTACCACTAGAGACTCGGAGCAATGGTAATGAGAGTAAATGAGGGTTGATTGTAAGTGGTTTAGGAAAAGCGGAAATGCATCCAATTCTATTAGGAGCCACCAAGAAAGAAATGTGTTCATTATGTGTATTTATTTTGTATTTCCTAGAACAAATCTCTACTTAACCGTCTGACTCTGACCCGTCTGTTGTTTCCTGTGTTCCAGGTGACTTGGTGTCCCGGGCAATGCACCACATGCAGCGTCTGAGCTCGGTGCGCCCAGGACAGAGCCCAGCCCGACACGCCCGTCCCCAGCAGCCCGTGTCCTGGTCGCCGGACGCCCTCCACACCCTTTACTACTTCCTGCGCTGCCCACAAATGGAGTCCATGGAGAATCCCAATTTAGACCCCCCACGCATGGCACTCAGCAAAGAGAGGTAGGAGTCATGCATGGCCTGACAAAAGCGTTTTCAATGCTCACCAAAGTCTACCGTGAAATAACAGATCTAATCTTAGACCATTTTCTAGTATTATTTTGTCTCCTTTCATGCATATAATGCTTTGCTCTCCTTATTACATCTGTGATTATCCAATATTGGATTTGGTTGACAGAAATGCTGTCAATGCCACCATTCTACCCATGCAAATACACAAACATCCCCCTTCAGACATGAACACACAGGTTCTAATCAAGTGAACAGCTTTTCACAGACCATCTTTCTTCCTGATTCCATTGCTCCTAGTCATTGGAGTGTTAGTTAATTAGAGGTGACGAAGGACTCCAGGTGTTAATGTTAGTCTGAAAGAAGGGTTCATCGCACCTTCAGAATGTAAATTAGGCTGAAGACTAGTGATTTAAGGTATTTTGAAGAGGTGCTAATGGTCTCTAATTCGATAAGGGTCTCCTCAGATCTCCCTTGGCGTGCCTTTGTAAAACAATTACGTTAATTCTTGTCTTGTCAAAAGTGGTATTTAATATTTAGACAGCCTGAAGATACAAGTAGCAAGTCACAATTACATTTGATCCAGACGATTTACTTTTATCAGAATACCTCATCATTTTCACATTTTTGTTGGCTTTATTCTGGGAAATTGTGTTTAATGTTGTTGGGTTTCCAAGCAAGGAGTATCCCTCAACTGAGTCAAATCTCTTTTCTTCCCAAATTAACTGATAAGAACGTGGGTTGTATAACAATACACAAGTAATGGATATATTCAGCAGCTGTTCAAATAAAACCAAAACATTATCGGCCGTCAGGTAAGTTAACATTATTAGTTACAATTATGTGTATGAGAAAAGTACTTCCAGTCTGCCCACACATCTGTCTCCCAGAAAAAACACTCAGACACGTGCGTGTGGGAGTAACCATATGTTAAAAATGGCAGAGGAAAGTGCTCCTCTATGTGTAAAGGTTAATTACACTTCTTTGAAGGATGTATGGAGACCTGTCTAAAGGTAGCTCAAGCATACAAATGGGATGCAGCTCTTACTTTTTCTTCAACCAATGTTTTAACGTCTCTAAATTCATGTGTTTTTTTGTTTTCTCGTGTCATTTTTTGTTTATTTTAAAGGTATTACAAAAGTGATATCATCAAACTTCCTTAAAAAGTTTATAGAAGGAAATCAGTAAAATATCTTACTTAAACACACATGCATGCACACACACACACACACACACACACACACACACACACACACACACACACACACACGCACACACACACACACGTGTATGCACTCAAAGCCAGCTGGCTTCTATACATTTAATAATGAACAGACACACACAGTGTGAGTGAGCAAAAAAGGTGGGCTCCTCATTAGCATCAAAGAGAACCAAACAGAAAATACACACCTCTCTTTACCCCATCCTGGCTGTTTCGCCCAAGTCGTCATATGTTTTTAATGTTGGGTGTATTTCAGCCTAGTTTGTGTGTGCAGGATGACATGATTTAGCATCCTAAATACTGTATACTTTGAAACACCTGTGACTTTATGTTTTTCTTTCAAGACATCCACCTATGTGCCTGCATGCTTCTCTGTGCGACCATGTGTAGTGTCTGTTAGTATCAGCATGTGTGACAGACTCAGGTGATAGACTAAAGCAGTGCAAACCTGGTAGTGATTACAATACGAACGCCTGGTAATAATACAGACCGCTCTCCTACACCGGGCCTCTCAATCGCTCTGGCTCACCCTCTGTTGAAAACTTTATAAAATCTTTGGTGGAAACCCAAAACCACCAAATCTGTGTCGGCCACATCATCAAACATTATAGGGAGCCTGGTGAGAACCGTGTTGCAGAATCCTCGAGACCAAGAGAGACGCCCTTTATATCATTATCCTTTAAATCCTGGTGCTTAGTTCTTACATATTATGTTTTATTGGAGATTAAATGGCATAAAGTGTCAGAGCCAAACACCAGTGTCTGTTTATCTACTTATTTTTGCTTTTTCACGCCCCTTTTTAAATCAGAATGTAGAAAAAAACACTTTATTTGTGCTGAAAGTTATTAAAAAATCTATTTATTACTAGAATTAATCCAAAAATAAGCACTTACAAACCCTCTGCCTCCCTCAGCGGATGGAAGGGAATACTAATGGATAGATGTGTTTCTCTGATAAGAAGTAGCCAGTGGTGCTTAAGTCTAACCACAGATACATCAGATATAGTTACACTCCCCCTTATGGAGCCTTTATGAGAGTAATCTGACTCTGGATCAGTGGTTAACCTTGCCCCTCTGCAGCGCATGATGGGGTCTGCTTTGAGACCTGATTGAAGTTTCTTACAGCATGGACTCCATCACTGTGGCTCCACGATAATGAACATACAGGCAAAGTACAGCATTTATGTCCTGGGAAGAAAAGTCTTAGCTTTTCATGTTGGACAGGTTAGAGTTCAAACACACCTGACCACAATTTGAGGCGACAATCAGTTCATGAGCAGCCAGGTGGTGTGGAAGGGCGCCATCAATCACAGCTTTATAAGTTCATGTGTGTGTGAACATGTGTGGGAGAGTGTATGTATGTGTGCCTACATCCCGTTGATCTCAGTGTGGAGCCATAGCATGTCGGGTCAGCAGGCTAGCCAGAAGTGCTATCTAGTTTCAGTGTTAACAGGAGGCTTGGCTTTGATGTTGCAGCGAGTCTCAGACGAAGCTAAAGTTTGTGTTTCAAGCTGAGGGGCATAACCTAGACACAGGGGTCGGCCAGGGGAAGTTTAGATAGAGGGAGAAGGGTTTTGAGGAAAAAAGCAGGGGATGAATAATTGTTAGAGAGGGGCCAGAGCTGTGGGTAAAGGTACAGACATGCTCCATCTGTCCGCAGTCACGGGCCACTGGTAAAGGTCTGCACGCACATATGGCCTTAGCTGATTTGTGTTGATGCACCTTTTTGTGTATATCCTCTACACCCCTAACCCCACCCACCACACTTAAACAACATTAAAGGTTAATTAAGGTAAAAAAACGGCAGCTGAAAGCATTCTATTGGAAAACCACTATTCCTGGCCATAAAAGAAAAAACACTTCCCCGCTTCAGTATGCAGAGACACAGTGTTTTACTCACTAAAACAGAGGCTGTGTAATGCTGATTGATGAAGTAAAAGACAGAGGAGATCTCTCTGATGGATCAATAAGCGTTAAGTGTTAAAAGCTTCATACGGTTGATTGGAGCAGCTTTAGCTCTAGATTAGTGCCAGTGCCTTGGAGCAAGGATGCAGTAAAGTAGCAGGGCGGATGCCTCGTGGCATTCATAGAGACAGACGCAGACACATGTACCAATGCACAAACCAAAAGAACAGACTCACACGGTCCAATTTGTGTAGAGTGAAGCCCATTAACAGAAGAATAACATTGATTCTCAAACCCTCTGCCCTTCCTCACCTCAGAAGCAGGACTTTCGTATCACTCTACACCCGCAGCACTGTCTCCAAACTGCCACCCAACCCCCTCTTCATTATGACATACCCCACCTGCCTCCCAGCCGTTTTCCCAAACACTCAAACCCTCCTTATATGCACCTATCCGACCCATTTAACCTCCCCCTCCTCCTTCATCCCATCAGTCCTTGTCTGATAGTTAACTCTCACACCAGGGTGACAGCGGTGTCCCTCCTCCTGACTGATCACCGATAAAGTACTGAAGCTAAATCTGACAGAATGGCTAGAGAGATAAAATAGACGGCAACAGGAGACAGCAGGTTATCTGCGGGCTCCTTAATGTCTGAACAACTCTGAGATTCAGATAAGAATGAAAGTTATTGTAAGGCCTTCATTATAAAAAAATCTTATATTCACTCTTTGAAACCTTTACAAAACAGAAGGTAGCAGCTGGAAGAAAACACAGTGAGGAGAATAAATGGCACTGCAGGGCTCCCAGTGCTCATTAACAGTAACTACAATCCCTATAGCATGCACATGACAGAGCTATATGCTTGTATACTGCTCATGCTTTTTTCCCCTACCGCCATCTGTATTCATTATGCATTGTAGTGTTTGCATCTCCTTAGAACAAAGGTGAAGTCGCCGCTAAGAATAACATCACAGCAGGAGAAAAGGCTGCTTAGTAACTCGTGATAACACAGAGGCAGTGTTCAAACTATGATTAACATACTATGGTTGAGGCTCCATAGGATCAAAAGTCATTGTTCGTGGGCACATATGGGGAGAGAAAGGCACATAGAAGTTGGGATTAATACCAGACAACCGGCTGGATGTGGCGTTTCAGATAGCCACATCAACAGTGGTTTCTGAACAGTTTTAAAATAATAGTTGAAAGACGTGGACAATGAAGAAAGAAAGAGAAGAGGGCAATCCAAAAATCCAGATGACTTTTAGAAAGTCACGTTCACAAATACCACACCAGACATGTCTCTTTTATCGCTCCACTTTTGTTCCACTGCTTCTTCTTGATTCATATATTTTTCTCTCGTTCCCTCATGCTCAGTTCAATCCTGTCCATCATTTCTATTTTAATCTATTCCTTCCCTTTTTAGCTTCACTTGGTTATTTCTTTCCTAGAAAACAATGCTGCACTTTGTATTCATCTCCCTTAGGTGGTTCATTTTGCTACAAAAATAGGCTGATTATTCAGAAGCTGCTGCAGTATTTTGTTTATCAAACCACAGAACGATGAAGTCATTGTTCTGTAATCTTCCGCCCATCACAGCTAACAGACAGATAAAACTCATGTTGAAATTCACCACCTGGCAACTAACATAAACACTGATGATTAGTCATATATGTATACATACACACATCTGTTATTTGAGTGTCTGCTTGCACGTAAGATGAGGATAACGCGGTTCTAGTATATAGTATGTAAAAGTTGGCATATGTGTGTGGTTAGTAGAGGTGAGGTGCTCTGTCTGTTTAGTATGACTCACTGAACTCTGGTCAGAATGAGGGGAAGTACAGCGAGACAAACACATGTCATCTGGTTGATGACAGTTTATGAGATCTCTCTCAACTGGACTGAATCACGAGTGAGGACATCTCCCATGCAGACGTTCTCTAAACTACTCCTACATTAAACCTGAATACATTTCTTTGTCCCAAGCATATAGCTAGACCAATAATAATGTAAATGTTCCTTTAACAGGCCGTTCCTGCTGCTGCCTCCTCTGATGGAGTGGATGAGAGTCGCCATAGTTCATGCTGAGCATCGCAAGAGTCTATTGGTGGACAGCGATGATGTCAGACAGACTGCCAGGCTACTCCTTCCAGGACTGGACTGTGAACCAAGACAGCTGAAGTGAATATGAGCACACGCACGCACGCACGCGCACGCGCACACGCACACGCACACGCACACGCACACGCACACACACACACCACAAGTTTTATGAGATCATTCTAATTAGATGAAAAAAACAACTGCACTGAAGGCTTGTAATTTAATTGGTTCTCACAAAAAAATAATTACACGCATAATACAGTAGATTAATGGCTGTGGGCTGACTGTAATGTGGCTCATTAACGTCTTCATGAAGTGTACAATTAAAGAAAACTATCAGATGCAAATGTGCAGTGTGCATGAGCCACAACTCTGCTGGCTCTCAATGACTTGTGTTTTATCTTTCTGAGTTGGATCTTCTCAGACTCACTTAGTTACCTCTCCCAAATGGAATGTTATACTTACACCATCCTTGTTTCTATCTCTCTATTAGACCTGAGTGTTGCTTTAGCTCCTTCAAGCGTCTGGACTCCAAGGCCGCCACGGACAAGTTCCACCTGGACCTGGGTTTTCGGATGCTCAACTGTGGACGCACAGATCTCATTGGCCAAGCTATCGATCTGCTGGGGCCTGATGGGGTCAACAGCATGGACGACCAGGTACTGGCGCTTTGTTTTTAAATAGGGTATAAATGCCTCTGTATGTATAATGGTTGTAGAGAAATACTGCAGCATTATCCATACATACTCCCAGTTGATTTGTAGGCAGCACTTGTTTCTCCTATTTCATGAGTCCATTGCACCTCTTCCCTCAGGGCATGACCCCTCTGATGTATGCCTGCGCAGCTGGAGACGAGGCCTTAGTCCAGATGTTGATCGATGCCGGGGCAAACCTTGACGTGGCGGTAAATATACTTGAACATATGGACACATTTATTTAGATGTTCCCATACAATTCTACATTTGAGAGTATGATCTTGATTATCTGTCCTGTCCAGGTTCCACCATGCTCCCCGAAGCACCCCTCTGTGCATCCTGACAGTCGGCACTGGGCAGCCCTCACCTTCGCTGTGCTGCATGGACACATCTCTGTAGTGCAGGTTAGAAACACATACAACATTTAACTACAACCCTTTATTCAATACGCTGCATGAATGGGGTATTTTCTTCCTGTTGCTGCATATAACTGTGGATGTCATGTTGTACTTTTCAAAGTTGAGTGACAAATGTAAGGCCAGAGGTCAGTCCATAAATGAGTAACAAGATGTCAAACAATGCACCGTATAACAGATGTTGTGTGTATCTCCAGCTCCTGCTGGATGCAGGGGCCAACGTGGAAGGGGCCCCAGTCCGCAATGGACAGGAGAGCACAGCAGACAACCCATTGCAGCTGGCTTCAGCAGCAGGTGGGCTAAACACACACGTGTACACACAACACAAAGCACAGCTGATGTTAGAGTATAATCCCACTTATAGATGGCCTGGGTTCCGATGTGATTTATGGTCCCTAAATTACTACTTACTGCTAAATTACATAGGCAGAATGTTTGGGAGACACAAAGCCATGAATGAATGAGCC
This sequence comes from Notothenia coriiceps, assembly GCF_000735185.1. Lineage (NCBI taxonomy): Eukaryota > Metazoa > Chordata > Actinopteri > Perciformes > Nototheniidae > Notothenia > Notothenia coriiceps. The sequence continues at coordinate 87,124 of NW_011370787.1, forward strand.
GCTGTCGTAACTTTCTTTAAATCATGTAATAATACCTCTCTCCATGATCAGTCACAAATACAATACTGTGCCAGTTTCCCAAAAGACCAGCAAGAGCAGCACAGGATTTGGTTGTAAATGACAAATGAGATGGAGGAGCAAGGAAATGAGAGGGTGACAACAGGCAGAGTGAGAGCAGCCTGTGGTTGTTTAGAACCCTCCGGGCAGAATTCCTCTGTGGGATCATGGAGAAGCCACACATAGCTGTAGTAAACTAGACACATGCACTACATAGCAGCAATGACAGTGTGTAAATAAGGCCTTGTATGAATGTGTTTGCTTGTTTGAAAATCTTAAATAAGCTATGATAAAGCTTAATATCTCCCTGCGGTAAAATGTAATAAAGCCACAACGAATACATCTACAGTGTAGGAGCACTATTGCATTATAAATAAAGCAATAGAAACATACTTTTAAAACGAAAGCATAAAACATGTTTACAGTTATTGGGTGATATGTTAACTATTTAGCATTGTAGACTGCACTAGTGGGAAAGAGCTAAAACATCCCATTTAGAGGTGCTTAAGATCTGTATCTGTATGTAATTGAGTGTTTATGTGCTTCCCAGGAAACTACGAGATGGTGAGTTTGCTCCTGGCACGAGGCGCTGATCCCTTATCAAAGACCCATGATGGGAATGCCCTCACGTCGTCGCTCTATGAAGACATGAACTGCTTCAGTCATGCTGCCTCACACGGACACAGGTATGTGTCTCTCAATCTGATCTGAGTACAGCGTGTTGTCAACAGATGCTGCTGAAAGTCTGTGAAAAACCGCCAGCTTTCATCCTCTTAGCCACAGAGAAGAAAGTCATGTATAAATCACAATAACTTTGTCAGAACTCTATCATACTTGATCCCGAGTTTCCATACAAGCTTCATAGAGAGATACATCCCTTTTATCATGGCACTGAGATGGAAGATCTTAAAACTACCGGACTATAAATTCAGTGCCCCCCTCTATTCAGTCCATCTGTCTCTAAACACCAACTGGAGGCTAAACCTCTCCACCTGTTCACTGTGTGTATGTGTGAACACAGTGTAGACTCAACACTTCACATTCCACTGTGAGGGTGACAGATTATGTAATAGAGAGGAGGGTGCAGGTCACAGAAATGGATGTATGTGTTGCAGTTCTGACAGATATTAATGTTTTCTCGCCTTCTTTCCTCTCTCTTCCCCCTCCCCATTTATCTTGTCAGGAACGTGCTGAGAAAGCTACTGACTCAGCCCCAGCAAGTCAAAGAGGATGTCCTGTCTCTGGAGGAGATCTTAGCTGAGGGGGTGGAGGGCGAGGACGCCGGGATCTGCCCTTTCCTCCCTCTCTCCCCCCTCCCCACCCCTTCCTCTGGCCCCGGGGCCCTGCCTGAAGGAGGCATAGCGAGGCTCTGCAAGGCTAGGATGAAGGCTCTGCAGGAGGCCAGCTACTACAGCGCGGAGCACGGCTACCTGGACGTCACCATGGAGCTACGAGCTATGGGTAACTATCACTTCTCAGAAAGAAGACTTGCTTAGGATTTTAATTGAGGCTTACCCTGAATCTAAAACCTTCTTTTTACCCAGGTGTACCATGGAAGCTGCACGTGTGGCTGGAGTCTCTGCGCTGTGCCACGCAGCAGTCCAGGGCGGGGGTCACCCTGTCCCTCCTCAGAGAATTCACCACCATCAGAGAAGAGGACTACTGCACAGAGCTGGTCACCCTCGGCCTGCCCCTGATGTTCCATATCTTACGCACCACCAAGGTATCATCAAACCTTACTGTCTGCTAGTTTTCCTCCTTTTTTTTATGTGCTGGATACTAGTTTATATGTGAGATATAACGCCCTCCTCCCTGTTGTTTCCCTTTTACTCCAGAATGATGCCATCATACAACAGTTGGGGACTATTTTTAGTCACTGCTTTGGCCCCGCCCCCCTTCCAGCCATCCCTGGGATGAAGGCAACTCTTTCTGCACAGTTGGGTAAGGATTTATGGTTTATTTTTGTATAGGAACACCAATAACAGCTTCATTTTCCCTTATTTACTAACCTACCAATTATTAATGAGTTTTATTGTTTGATGTCCTTTATAACTATGTTGCATTGTTGGAGGAGCTTGGGACTTAAGATGTTCATTTTCATGTCTACACTGTAGCTACTGTGCATATGACATTAAAGCCTTTGAATCTATTTGGATGTTTTTTTTAAATATCGCAAAAATAGCGAACAAATTCTCAACCACAGCAATTTTGCTTTAAAATAACCTTAAAGAATGAATCGGTTATCAAAATATTCGGAATCCCTTAAAAGCTGTCCTGTGAATGTAGTTGTAAGAAGTTGTGTTTTTTTACAGACCCTCACTTCCTGAACAACCAGGAGATGTCAGATGTGACGTTTGTGGTGGAAGGGAAACCGTTCTACGCACACAAAGTCCTGCTGATCACAGCTTCAGACAGGTGAGTGCACAGCCATTCAAACTGGATGGTCAGATACAGACCCCAATGCTCATTCAAATCATCATTCTGAATCGTTTGACAAATACATTTGTTTTGGTGTTCTTTAGATTCAAGTCTCTGCTGGCCTGCTCCGGAGCAGAAGGAAGCGGCAACAAGGCGATTGATATCAGCGACATCAAGTACAGAATCTTCCAGGTAACAAATCTATTCTTTGCTTCAAATACTTTGCTTTATCTTTGTTTGATGCAATGTTTCAAGAGGGATTGAATCAACTGGAGACAGATGTACTGCATACAATATGTTAAACTACAGTACTGACCTTCCACAGATGATGATGTCATACCTGTACTGTGGAGGAACAGAGTCGCTAAGAACTAATGTGCCCGACTTGCTGGAGGTGAGAATCACTAAAACTCATCCATCTGGGTAGTTGTGTAAAACAGTATACTAGTATAATTATTACATGTAAAATCAAATGTATTTAATTAAATACTATGTTAAAAATGTTAGTGTATTGTGAAGCTGCCTGCATGCACAGCAAAATTGTCGACTGACGTTCAAAATGAAAGCAGTAAAATGCAGCCACTGTTTGAAAATGATACTACTTCAAGTTGATTTTGCTATACTGGAGACTTATCATTCAGTGTTAATGTTTCTCTATGTATCCACAAAAAAGGTAGTCAGCAAATTACTCATAGTTTATACAGAGCGATAGCTCAATGTAACAGAAGTGTCCAGTAATCTGTGTTACTGAATGGAGGATAACACATTGGCTTGTGATTCCTCCTGCAGTTATTGTCAGCTGCTAGTCTGTTCCAGCTGCGCGTGCTTCAAAGACACTGTGAACTCCTGTGCTCTCGGCTCTGCACGCTGGATAATGCAGTCAGCGTCTACAGGACGGCCAAGGTAACACACACACACACACACACACACACACACACACACACACACACACACACACACACACACACACACACACACACACACACACACACACACACACACACATTGTTCTGTAGCTGTGACAATAGCAAGCTTTAGAGAGAGAGAAACATGTTAAAATGAAGAAAGATCTTGCATGAATACAAGCCTTACTTCTTAAAACCATTCACACATCAACTGGATAATACACATGACTGCACACTGTGTTACATGATAGCTGTCCTCGATGTGACACTTTCTAATGAGATAAAACATCGCTTTCTCTTCCCCAGGCCCATGGTTCAGTGGAGCTGAGCTCATTCTGTGAAGGTTACTTCTTGCAGCAGATGCCTGCTCTGCTGGAGAGAGAGGGCTTCAGGACCCTGCTGCTGGGACCCCCCTCGGCCCGACAGGGGAACAACTCCATCTCCACGCTGGCTCACAGCCGGGGAGAGTCGCCTCTGGAGGAGCTGGAGGCGACCCTGGCCCAACGACTACGCTCTCTCTGCGTCACCTCCAGAGTCTGAGTCTGCAGAAATAAGAATGTGGCGTTCGAAGAGGAGGTTTCTTTTCATCAGTGATACAGGATCAGCTCTGAAGACAGACTAAATAGTTTATTACAGAAGTTCTTTTAGTAACGCCTGTTCCTATCACTAATAACAAGCTGGTTCCACAGTGCTTTGACTTTGGGATACAGATCTCTATGGACAGTTTAGCATTTTGTACCAAGCACTCCATCTTGACATTTTTTGCAGAGCACAGCATTAATGAGGAAGAAAATTGGACAATGTGATGCTTTTTCTCCAAGGCTCGGGAAGCTTAAATGGAGAAGCAACAGATGGATGCAACAAGTGGGAACTCTGAATAATAAAACACTGCTGCCCTCTACTGGACAAAACTGGCAAAAATAGAGTTGCCCTGGAGGATTGGGATCACGTTTCCCTCCTGGTTCTGACTGAAGCTGGAAAGTGACAATAGATTGAATCATGGGAGGCAGCCATGCTGGACTTTTGGCTTTATCCCGTTCAAACTAATAATGCAGAGTGGGCGGACAGAGGTAGACTCAGTTCCTCTGGTATTGATGTGTACTTTGGATGAACAAATCTACTTTTTATGTAACTGTATGTTTTTTATTTTTAAAAAGTATTGCCGGAGAATCAAAACACTTACTGAAGAGTGGGATGGACATTTTCTATTTAAGGAGAAAAAAAAGATGTGAGAGTATTTAACGGGGTGTTCCCTTTTTATTTTGTTTTTTAATCCAAGCACATTTTTAATATTATTGATACAAAAAAGGTTTTTGTGTAACTGTTTTTCCAGGTACACTCTTAACAGTAAATGAAGTGTATGTAAGCTGAGGTTTCATGCTTCTATACAGGTCGAGCAGCAGAGTCCATCGTGGGATTTGGAATACAAAACATATGTTTGAATGCTGAGTATTGTAATAAACCTTGTAAACAAGCTTTGTAGGTTTGTGTGGATTTGTGTAGACTTACCTAAAATCCAGGATCTGATACTTGAACACATCTAAAACATGAAAGTCATTACAAGTGCTATAGAAAATAAAGTAAAATACATTCTTACAGCAAACACTGGTAAGGTAAAGTAAAAAAACATTTGACAGGGATTGAAAATGCACATTTTAAATTAATTTGAAGATTGGCATAGTTTCAGTTGTTTGAGAAAAACACTAAGCATAAACACTGAGCATACATTAACAAGCACGAACAAAGGAAAACAAACACACCATAACTTAATGAGTTTATTTGTTTCAGCACTGAAGATGCTCACAGTTATTTTATATGGGGATTACAGTCAGTTTTGTTCCTGCTCTGTCCAAAGCCCGCTCTGGGCCTCAGAATCATCAGATGTCCTTGGTGCTGCTAGCTTCCCATTGTAGAAAACAGAAAGGAGGGTGAACGATAGGGTATTGCTTTGTGTTTGTGTACTGACATCCCCTCACTGCGCCTCTGCTGCTAACAGGTACAGTGAGAGCAGACCTCCGAGCCTTCAGCCAGAGGTACAGAGTCAAGGAAGCATCGCTCAAAAACTTTGTGCACAAGATTAGAGGAGGAGGAAGGGAAAGATTAGCGGGAGCCAGGGAAGAATTAAAACAATAAAGAAAGAAGGCCAAAAAATCTAAAAGGGTGAAAAGTAAGGGACAGAGGGGGGATTTAAAAAGGTAGTTTTGTGGCGAGAGGATCAATGAAGGCTGAGAGAAGGAGAGAGTTTGGCATGGAACATGAACACTAAAGCCATGCAAAGAAAAGCTCATGTTTGACATGCACACAGCAATACAAGCTAAAAGCATAGAGCAGGAATCCCCAGCACGGTTGAGAAGACAATCAACCCCCACGGTTCGTCTGTATATTTACAAAGAGAAGAAGTAGATCTGTGTCGCCCTTCTCCTCAGGCCTGGCCTACACGCACAATAATATGAAACTGACAAATATCAATAGAAGAGCATATTCCCTCTCCAAAAAGAGGCTAAGTCTACATTCTTAAATTACTGGTAAATCATTTTTTTCAAGAGTTCCCACAAGTTCTCTTTCCCTCTACGGAGAGGACAGGGAAAAGAGAATTTGTGTCTTTTAGATGTTCACATAATGACCAAAGCAAAGAAAAATAGTTCATTTTTTTCTTCAAATGTTGCCCCATTTACGAACACACAAGAGGGTAATAAATAACATTCAACTGACCTAACAGCTTTGTTCATATAAATAGCCAAGTTATAATAAATTAGGAAATCAAACAGTGAGATGAACAAACATGAACAAATAAGGACAGAAATACAAAAAATATCCACAATTGCATTTATCACGTCATCATTTTTTTTTTTGTTCCTCTACTCCTACTGCTGGTAAGTGAGACTGAGAGAGAGGTATGGATGGAAAACCAAAGACAAAGTGTTGCAGACAACACAAACAGGAATGTTTGGATCATTATTAGGTCAATCAAACAAAGACATAAATTATCATGTAACAAAAATACACAGAAGAATTTAAAAGAACATTAAGTGGCAGGGGCAGGTTTACCAACCTGACCCTATGGTATCTAAACATAGTGTCACAACTAGACATTTCATTTTGTATACATAAGAAATGATATCAGTCTGTACAACAGAATAGATCATTCATTTTAAATACCCAAATACCCACCCGCGTCCCTCCCCCCTACCCTATACTATCATATCTCCCCCTCTTCCCATTTCTTCTCACACCCAACTCCTCTCTGAAATCACAATTCCAGTCCATTTGCAGCAATGTTACTAAGTCTAATAAAGTCAGTTTGAACCCAGTTCTTCACAAAGAAAGTACATTAAAAAGCAAACAAATACAATCCAGCAAGCATCCGCGTCGGCTTGTTTGGGAGTTCCACAAAACTCCTCCCCCTTCTCTCCTCCTCTGAATCAGTCTTCTTTTTGTTCGTGTTAGTAACATCCCAGAGTTTGAGTCTGTGCATACTGGACCTGTGCATGTATGCATGTTCGTGTGTGTGTGTGTGTGTGTGTGTGTGTGTGTGTGTGTGTGTGTGTGTGTAGTGTCATTCCAACGATGAATGCTCCTTGAGTGGAAAGGGGGGTCCGGTCGTTGGG
>NW_011370787.1:94119-103108 GCF_000735185.1 Notothenia coriiceps
GGGGGGGGGGGTGCGTTACTCTTTCATGTGGATTAGCGTGGATTAGTTGTGTGTTCCTAAAATGGGGGAACACTATTTTTCCTCTACTTCTACTGATGGCTGCCAAAGGTGGAGAAGGGGCGCAGAGGGGAGCTGAAGGTAGAAGTCTGCATGATGAAGGGTATGTTTCCATGGTAACCACCCCCCCATCTTTTTTGCAGCGCACCTCTAAAAGCAGTCCTCCGTCAACAATTGTCTGTCTCTCTCTTGGCACGCTCTGGGGGGGTGGGGGTGGAGGTGGGGCGGAGGTGAGGCGAAAACGGAGGAGGGAGACGGAGGAGGGGCTTAATAGGTTTTCTGGATAATTCCTGGTATCAGAAACAAGTCAGGGTCATCACACAGGTTAGCAGCAAAAAACAAAAGAGATAAGATGGCTGGGGGGGGTGGATGATGATGGTGCACGCTGAGGGGTGATGAGAAGTGTGTGTGTGTGTGTGTGTGTTATGTAGGTGCAGTTCGTAAAATATTTCTCTTCATATATTTCTATCTATATAAAGTCATTTTATACAAAAACATATATGATTATGTACATCTAGCTATGTACAGATTTTCGGAGGAGGGGGTCTTAGCACAGGCTCGGTCTAAGACTCCTCCTGTGACCCCACAGTTGCCACGGACAACTTGGCCCTGTCTCGGCCCGCGGAGGGGCTTTTGGTGTCATTACTTTCTGGCTCGTGCCTCCGGACGTGCATGGGCGAGGGACAGTGCTTGGTGGGCGTGCCAGAAGGGTAGGGCACCTGTCCGTTCTTCTCGTCTGAAAAAAGTTGGTTTATTACGTCAAAGAAGTTACTCAAGGGGCTGCCTAGGTACACAGATGGGGGGGGGGGGGGGGGAGAAGAAAGAGGACAAAAAAGGGGGAGAAGAGAGAGAACAAACACACCAATGAATAATGGGGTTCACAGGACAGAGACGTAGAGACAAGCAGAGGCGAGGACTGACAGACAGCGAGGAGCAAAACCATGCGTATGTAACAGCACAACGAGTGAAAACACAGGGAGACATTCAGTCTAAGGCTAGAAGTTCAAGCAAATAATCGATATAGGCGTTCTGTAGACTGGTAGATATAACAAGCTGCTTTGAACTATGGGATGCAGAAAGCGTGGTGTGTCATCTGTCTGGTCAGCCAGAAGCCGGCATATGATGGGAGGAGGACAATGAGAAAGCTTCAAGACAACGTTTTCCTTGAGGGATATTAAAATCATCAGCGTCTAATCTCCTTTTCATAAAGCCGATTGTTTGCCGTTTTGCAGACGCCAACATAAAATGATGATGAATTGTATTTAAGTCATAAATATTCCTAACTTGGTACTTTGTGCTGGAAAAATGGGTTGTAGTTATGCTAAATAATACATGCTAATAGCTTTGACACACAGTCTGAGTCCCTGTGTGTGTGTTGTGTGTACGTCCGACAACTTGCATGCAAATGATCTTAAGTTAAACACACTCCCTCGTTCCACAGGGCCTTAATGCTCCCACTGCAGGTAGGTGGAGTAGTGAGGACACCAACAATGAGAAATGGGGCAAATAAAAACTCAATGTTCTTTTGGTTAATGGTGCATGCACAGCACAACTGGGAACTATCAGCCACAAACAGAACTGTTTCTGAATAGTTGGCAGTAGATCCATTTGCACAAAAGAGTCCTGGGGGCCGACAAATGAACAGTGGCAGCATCGGGAAAAAGAAGCGGGGGTGACACACAGACGACAAACACACACACTCACACACTGGACTGGAGAGTGTCTGTGAATCAAGACTAAATAAACTGTAACTGTTAGACAGTGGAATTTCTCCTGCTGACACTAATGCATATTGCCAGTGTGTGGATGCCTGCAGTAGTGGTAGGAGATTAGGCAAACTTCACCTGATCACCAATAAGTGAATGTGTGTTTGTCTTTGTGCGTGTGTGTTTTTGTGTGGAATTGTGAATGTTCCAGAGTTGACATTGCCAGCTTAATTATCCTGCTGGAAAACATTTCCCTAACGTTTCCTCTTCCTTTCTCATGTGAAGAATTTCCACACTTAGTCACCTCACTCCACCCAAATCTGCACATTTTCAAAAATGGAATTGTATGAATCTTAATAAACTCGTTGTAGGGTGCTTGTTACAGCCCAGACAGTATCCTCCTTTATTCTGATTTTTTTTAAATTAAATATTATAATAACACTTATGACACATTCGTATGGCATTCTATGCTCAGATACTTTTTTACGAAATACTATACAAGCAGGACTTTTTTTATAGGACCTTTATCTTATCTTTATTTTATGTGAGACATTTTTAAAAGTAAGGCAAACTGTACAACTCGTTTATTTTAAGAGATATTAAACTATGACATTTTTTAACTTTTTCAGGGATTACGTTTTTTATTAATATAGAGAACATACTATATTGTAACTTTTTAATGAAATATTATAATGTCATTTTGAATTAGAATTCCTTTATGATTTTTTTTATAGAAAACTTTAATAAGAAACTTTAGGTTTTTGGTGCATACTATAATATGACTTTTTCATCGTACCATTATATTTTTTTCTGTTTGTTTTAGAATTTTTTTTCTATTCTATGAATTGTTTTATTACAATTTTAAGCCATATGATGTGTATAAGATTGTTGTATTATTATATGATATTATTATATTTAACATTTATAATATATATACAGTATATAATGTCTACACTCTGATAGGACCTTTATTGTATCTTTATTTTATGTAAGACATTTTAAAAGTAAGGCAAACTGTACAACTCATTTATTTTACGACATATTAAACTATGACATAGTTTTTTATTAATATCACTTTTTAATGATAGAGAACATACTATATTGTAACTTTTTAATTAAATATTATAATGTCATTTTGAATTAGAAGTCCATAATGATTTATTTATAGAAAACTTTAATAAGACACTTTAGGTTTTTGGTGCATACTATGACTTTTTCATCGTATACTATACCATTATACTTGTTTCTGTTTGTTTTAGAACTTTTTTTTTATTGTAATTGTAAGCCATATGATGTGTATAAGATTGTTCTATTATTATATTAAACATTTATAATATATATACAGTATATAATGTCTACACTCTGATTTGAGTTTTTAAAGACATATTGCAATAATTATTTTTCATGAAGTTGTTATGAATGTGGTGTGATATTATACTAAGGCACACTATGCCACAACTTTCTATGGCCTTTACTATGACGTTTCTAAGGTGTACTTTATGAATGGTTCTCCTCTGTACTCCTTTAATATGCTGCCTGCGTTTTCCCACACACCTTTCATTGTTCCGCCCCTCCCATTGTCTTCCTAAGCTTGGCTCCCAGGTATTCTGCTGTTAATGGTGATAAGGGGACATAATGACCGAGACTTGAGGAAGCCCTTTGTTTGACACACATTGGTATGCAAAGCTATTTCTATTCTTAATTACAGCCAGTGGGTTTTTTCTCAAAGGTCCAGTCGTCAGGCAGCACCAACATGTGTTAGGAGGTCAAAGGAAAGAGAAGTAGAGGAAACAGTGAGTTTAACAAAGCTTTCAATTACTGCTAAGCACACATTTAAGATGCATTATTACAGAGTGAGTTACTCTGATGGTACTTAACTCAGCTCTGACAGCAGGAACATAATACAATACTTTATTATGTATGTGTTTTTGTAATAACCATGATATCCTCTATTGATAAATGAGTATCATTATAATACATAATACCCCTCTGCTGCTGAAACGATCCACAGCAGTCGTTTAAACCTAATCTGATGTCATTTATTCTAAATCTACCCTTCCCACACCTCTGTGGGTTAATTAGCTCTATAATACATAAGATCCGAAATAAAAGATAAACCAACTGAGGCACAGCGATGATAGCAGACTGTTAAATATCACAACAGGTGGGACGGCTGCTGTTCATTTCTGAGTGTCAGTGAGAGAAATATTGCAGAACAGCCACTGGGAAAATATGCAGCTCGCACTTGTTACTTCTAGTTTAACCAAATATAATATTAAGCTGTTTGGCAATTAATCTGTTTAAAAAATATGGGACATGGAACTAGAGATGTGTTTAAAAGGATAAAGACACCAACATTCAGACGCAGAGAAAATGGTTCACAGGCAGTATAAAAACAGGCTGATGGTGTTTCCCTAGGTTACCAACAGGTGGAGCCGTTGTCAAGATGATGGCGAGACAAAAACCGAGCAGTGATTCACAAGGAAGGACAAGAGCAGATGGTGAGGAGTAGGATCTATATTTCTCTTTTCTTTGTCTTTTTGTCATCCAGACCAGCAAATAAGAAGCTGCCGCACTAAAATAAGACACTTATACATGTCCACGGCCTCAGCACCAACCCTAAGGCTAGAAGAAAGAGAGGAGGCTTTATAATGTCACCAAGTTCACAGGTGAGCGTCTGGAGGTTGGCCTTCAGAGGGTTTCTTTATGTGCTCGGGGCCTTTTGAAAGGTCCAAAAGAGGCTGGTGGTGGAGGGATAAAACAGGCGGGATGGGGTCCTATTGTACAGGCATCCAGAGAGGGAGGGAGCAGGGAGCCTGTCAGGTGTGGTGTCACTGTGCGGTGCAGTGCATTGTGGGGAGTGCGTTGAGGTGCAGTGGTGTTGCCATGGTGACAAGCTCCGACGATCAGTCTTGGAAGTAGGAGTAACAGAATGCAAATCATCTTTCCCTACCTTCTACTCTAATCTTCCCTGCCAAGGCAACGAGACAAAGCTTGACCCGCAGCCTGAGAGCAGCTCCCACCCTTTCATGGCGGTGAGGCGCGGGCATGCAAAAAAAGAAGCAGTTTTTTCGAGTAGCAGAGTGAGGCTCGGAGTGGATTTCAAGCACAGGGGAAGCGGAGGGCAGGATTTAGCTTCAGCGGTGAGAGTGGTTCATCTCGGTGTGGGATGGGCGGATGAGGCGGTGGGAGTGAGGGTGGAGAGGTTTTGGATAATATTGTTTCTTTTGAAAAGAGAAGTTCCTACTCACCAGACAGCTGCTGGACCCCTGGCTGGTCATGCGTGCTTAACAACTGGCTCTGAATCGTCTCCACTACTCGCTTAAAGCGCCGGCTGGGACCTAAACAGAGGCACAGAACAGCAGATATTTATTGCAAAGGTGGCAGTCTGTAGGAAGACAGAAGAGCATGTAAATGGATTAATTAAACGGGGAGTAAGTAAGAGTGTACATGGTGTGAAAAATGAGCTGGAAAAAAAAAAGCCTGAGATGATAGATGGAGGCCAGAGAGGAGTGCTAGTGTAAGCACGTGCTCTCTTCCTGTTGTGAACATTCAGTGACATGGAAGAACAGCAGGCTCCAAAGTGCCACTATTACACCCAATTTATCTGAAATGTGCCCCCTTTTTGGGTGTGTGGGGGTGTATATGTGTGTGAGAGAGAGAGAGAGGAGCTGAGAGAATGTGTGTGTTTCTGCAACACTAAGCATGCATGCATGATTGCCTAGTATGTAATCTTGCATCGCCGACCTCATCTCGTTACGCTCAGGGAGGTTTTTGGAGGGAAAATCTTATCAAGCATTCAGGATTGCGAGAACTTTGAAAATCCTTAGGCAGCCATTCTATTTGGCAGAGAGTTTGAACACACATGGAAGAGGCACTTGTGGTATTTGTTGGCTGGATAGATATAGATTTTTTTTATTTGATTCAAGTGTGACGGCACCCCACTCAACATGCAAGGGAGGGATGCTTTTCGGCGCTTTTCAAAAGTGAAGTGTGAGCTTGAATTTCCCCAGACCTCTGTGAATGTGAGAAGATGGAAGACTTATATAATACTTGATGTAACTCTGTGAACTACTGACTCGCAGTAGGACAGTGCAGGGTTTGAACTGGACAGATTCTTTATGGACTGCCCACATTAGAAGGAATCCAATCAATACAGACTGTTGAGATCAATACACCTGTAACGTGCAATGTATTCCCTTTTTTTGTCAATTCTACTGGGCAATAACCATGATCACTTGTACGTGCAAAACATCATCTTTATAATATCTTAAACCTTAGTCTTTTTTTACTTAGCTATTTAAATGCTGCTACTAATTTTTTAGCCATAGATGAGTACTTATTTGTCTTTATTTTGTATTACCAATGTGTGCTTTTCCTCTAAAATTAACATGTTAGCTACTTTATTATTGCTTGCCTTTTATCTGCTATATCACTATTGCTGTAACACTGTACATGTCCCCGCTCTGGGACCAATAAAGGAATTCTGATTATCCCCTACATTTAAGCCAAATGTTTTACTGAAGTATAAAAACAAAGCAGAGTGCCTTGAACCCCCTTTTCTCTTTTCTATTTATACAGAAGATACTGTTAATATCTCATTCTGAGGGAAAAGGAGTTCAACTTATAAAAGTAAAGTACGCCTTTAGCATTTGATTCGTGACCTAGTGGGTGCATTTTACTGAATGCATGCAGGCTAAGTGGGTGTAGAAAATGAAGGTCGTGCTGGCGGTGTTCTGACCTGAGAGCAGGGTGAAGGTGACAGAGTAAATGCCGTTCTCCTTAGTGGCAGCTGTGCTCTCCGTGTAGGTGATATCCACCTGGAATTTGACTGGCTTCTGGAAGACTGTAGGGCCGGCTGTGGACTTGTACTCTGCCCGGAAACTTGTCTGAGAGATGACGCTGTGGCTCAGGCTGGGGATCTGGGAGAAGTGGACAAATAGGCAGAGATAGGAATAAGAAAAACAGCAAATAATAGGATTATAAACAAAGGAGCATTATGGTTATAGTTTTTACCACATGTAAGTGACAAGGTGAGTAAACCCTCATTAAAATACCCTCCACATACTCTGCGGAGATGAATGCCTCGGGGAGAAGCCATGCATGCCAGGGAGACTTAAGCTAATGTAATCTTGAGTCATCCAACAACTCTGCACTCTCCCTCCTAAAATGAATTTGTATGCCCAATGAACAGGTGAGCTCGGAAATAGTCACATTTCGCCATAGTGCTGGAGAAGGTTTGACATTCCATTAATGTGAGTGTGCTGAGAGGTATAATTCCACTGATTCAGGTGCCAATCTCCTGTCTGTAACACCAGCTAGCAAAACCCAGAGGAAAATAGCTCCAGGGAAGGGGAAACACATTTGACATTGACCTGCACTGGCATACTTTGGATTTACTTTGTTAAATTTAACTGGGGTGAGGATAGTTTTTTGTTCGATTATGTACGCTGAATATCAACTACCACTGCCGAGCTTTTGTTGTTACAGATTCTGCGGCGCTGGCGGACAAAACCCTGATGTTGTCTATATTCCTGCATGTATTTGTACATCCACATTATAAACCCACCACGCATACACAGATACAATCTACTCCATTTCTCGCATTACACATCTAAATATACACACACATGCTCAATACACAGTATCAAGGGCAAAGCATCTATATGCTAATGATCAATGCTCTCTGTTGATTTTCTATTGACCTAAAGTGAGTCTTCAGTCAGAGAGAAAATAGAAGCACTGAACACTAGCCGTTTACTGAATTGCAACATAAATCAGAAGCATGTTAGCAAGCGAAGAGAGAGCCAGCCTCGTAGCATAGCCAATCACAGCTGTTGTTGGAAGAGGCAACGTCCTGCATCAGACAGCAGATGTACAGGTAATACGCTTATATATAGATTTACAGAGAAACATCAGAGCACAGGTAGAGAAGTGTTTATCGGGGTTAAAGGTAGCAGGGGAAATGTGAGGAATTAAGCAAGTACCGAGAGAAAGGCTTGAACGATGTCTGCCTTGATGGAGCTGAGAGGCTTGTCTCTGATGACGATGAAGATCTGCTCCTCCTTTTCCAAGTTGATGAAGTTACCAAACCATGATTTTTTGGCAAGTCTGTGGGCATAAGACAAGAACACAATGTTAGTTTATTCCTGTTGGAGAGGGGTTGTCCTCATTAAAACCTTTTTAATTCCATTTTAAAACCCAGCAATAGGGCTACTCGATTAATCGTATTTTAATCACAATTACGATTTCGGCTTGCAACGATTACAGTATGAAAACAAAATAATCAAAATAAAACGATTATTTATTTTGAATATATATATTTTTTTTATTGGTTTTTCAGTTGATTTATACTTAAAGTCCAGGGTAATCAACTGTTAAAAAAATACTGTTACATTTTTTTTTTTCAATAACTGGATGTTTTCCAAGTAAATGGATAATCGTTTTTAATAATCGTGATATTAATTATTGACCCAAATAATCGAGATTATGATTTTTGCCATAATCGAGCAGCCCTACTCAGCACCCACCTATCCTCCTGAAAAATGAGGAGCTAGTGAAAAGTTATCCCTCTGCAGCTCTGGGGAACTGCAGAGGAGCAAACGGAGGATGCCCTGAGGGAAATGAGCTAAAACTGTAGGGTAGATACGTTTCCTGACATTTCCCCCTTCTGTGCAACTGTGTTTGTGTAAATGCATGTAGGTCTATGTTTGTGTTAGTGTGTGTGTGTAAGGGAGAGGGGGGGATAATTGAGCTTCTATGTGAACAGAACTGCAGGTCCAGAAGGAGTAGAGGTAGATGAATTCACTACTGGCCTCAGCCCAGGTGTATATGCACCCACTAATAAGCCGTATGGACTCCTGTTCTGTGCCACATTAACATTCCATGAGTTTCTGGAAAAGGTTGATTGATTTACAAAACTTTAAATTGCAAAGAGAAACTACCTATTGAATTATACATTATTCCATAATGTTACAGGCAACATTAAGGGGCTTTTTTTGTAATACTTTATACACAGTGGGCATGTGACTGTATTAATGTGATGAAGCCTAAACTAGCCAAGGAAGGTCTTTTACAGCCAACACTCCAACTCCTACAGCCAGGATGTTCTTCCCAGCCAGGTGGAAATGGCCAAGCCAGTGAACCAAACAGGCATATCTAGGCCAACCTTCAGTTATCAGGCCCCTGGGAGCTCAGCAACATCACACAGCTACCCCCCCCCCCCC
>NW_011370787.1:103120-145133 GCF_000735185.1 Notothenia coriiceps
CCCCCTCTCTCTCTATATAACCACCCCAATACCTCCTGCCACGGTGCTGCTTCTCCAACCCAGACCACACCTGAGGTCATTACCGTGGACTCAGCAGGCACAAATCAAACCTTCACAGATGTATTACTTTCCAAAACATCATGCTATCAAGAGCCAATGAGTGAGGGGCTGACAGGTTCTGCATAGTGATGAAAAAGTATATACTCACTCTGGGGAAGACTCTGGTGTGAGGCTGGACATCTCCTCTTGTGTGGGAACTGTGGATGCAGAGATAAAGTGAGAAAAGGTTGAAGTCTCTCAGAAAAAGATAGATTTCATTAGTGGGAACGGGAAGATTTTAGGATTAAATAGGAACAAGGAACAAAAGACCCCCATCACCCCAGCCACAAACTGTTCTGTCTGCTGCCGTCTGGTATCAGGTCTAAAACCACCAGAGTCAGAATCGAATATGTCATTGCATTTACTTGTATATAGACTTTTCTTGCACTATTTCTATTTTATTTGTATTTAATTGCACATCTCCAAATATTCTCTTGCACTATTTAATCTGTTTTATTTGTTCTATGCCCTATATATGCACTGTTGGAGGAGCCTGTGACCTACGTTTTTCATTGCCATATTCACACTGTAACTAATGTGCTAATGACAATAAAGAAACTTGAAGATAATTAAGTGTTTAAGGTTTAAACATCTTAAAGGATGTCAGTACCTTGTAGTTTCCTGCGGTGGAAGCGTGGCGAGCCCAGGAAGCTGTTCTTGATGGAGTTGAGGCGCGTCCTCCAAGGCATGCCTCCGATGGACGGGCTGGGGGGCGGCGTCGGATTGGGGGTCCCGGCTGGGCTGTCCTTGGGAGTGTGCACCGGAGTGCCCTTTGGGGTGGGGAGGGGGCTACCCCGAGGGGAGGGATGAGGGGTAACCTGTATGAGGGGGATAGATTTGGGCTGGTCAGTGAAGGAAGAAGACGCGGGCGCTACGGGGTGGAAGTGGTGCAACCGGATGGGGGACATCGGCACCGCGGGGACGAAGGGCACCGAGAGCTGGGGGCTGGCAGCGAAATGGGAGCGCCTCACCTGGGGGCTGTTTTGGATGGGAGTACTAGAGATGGAGGAGGGGGCAAAAGCGAAGGACGGGGAGGATGGAGTAGTAGGGGTGGGAGGGACAGAGGCAGAGGGGGGCTGCAATGGAAGCTGGAGGGGAGTGGGTGGCTCGGATTTGGCTGGAGATGTTGGCTCTGTGGACTGTCCGGGGAGCGGGATGGAGCGGGTGGCTTGGAGGGGCTTGGGGACAGTTTTAGGCTTGGAGGGGAGTGTTTGCGTCCTGTTGAGTTCTGCCGGCTGGGGCTCGCTGTTTGGCGCTAGTGAGTTAGGCGTGGGGGCACGGGGGGCTGCACGATTGGGGGCAAACTCAGGGGATTGGCAGGGGCTCGAGTTAGGGGACTGCAAAATGTCTGGGGTCTGAGGCGGTACACAGAACTTTCTGACAGGCTGGAGTTGGAGGACACAGTGTGAAGACACGCAGCACGACACAGCCGAGAGCCAGAGCAGGTGGAGGAGGAGGAGAAAACAAAGCAACACACATGGGGACACACGCAGGCACGAATGAGGAGTGTAGCAAAACAAACGACAACACATCCAGAAGAAAAGCAGAGGCAGGAGAGATGTGTGCATACACGGGAGAGGTGGAGGCATTGATAAAAAAAAGAAAAAAAGTGGAAGACAGAAAAGACAAGAAACATGCAGTTAGTCCATTCAGTGACTCATGGCAAGTGGGAAAACAGCAAGCAATGCACACAATTTAAAGAAACAACAAACAAAAGACAAAATGATGGACTTCACTTGATAAAACATACAGGGCTCTGATGGCAAAGAAAAGCATGCAGACACAGATGTGTGAGAGACATGGGACCAGCTGTGAGGACACTTTAGACTGTTTCAATAACAGGAGGAACACCATCATGATATCTTTGCTGTAATATTTCCACATTCCAGGTTTATTGTTCTGTTTAATTTGTAATGGTGGAATTGCAGGGACAATGGTACCCAGATAAACTATTTACGTCTCCCCTTCTTCCACACACAAATGTGAGAAAATAGCCTCACATAGAGGTTCTCGCTGAGAGCACAATCCGGGCTTTGGGTAGGTCTGAGAAATCAATTTCCCTTTCAGATCAGCCTGAAGGAACCTGTGTGGCGCGAGGAGCTCGTCTTAGGATCCTGGCTAATCTTGAGCCTTCTCAGGTTAGTCAGCTGGAAAAGTTTACCACAAGCTCCCCAGCTCAGCGCAAGAAAAGTGGGATTTTCTGAAGCATTCCAGGAGCTGGATTTCCATAGAGCTCAGGCCAGGGAAAACAGAGAGAGGGGTAATATGCAGAAAGGATGGAAAAAATAAGCTTTGGGGCGGGGGGAGAAAGTATGCTGAGCTGTCACATCCTCCATTTCAGTATATTTGAACTTTCAGATAACAGGGAGATCCAAATATACAGATACAGTGATGACTCATGTAATGTATGAAGAAACACCAGATGAGAAGAACTTAAGTCTTCAAAACTGAACTTTGGATGAAAATAATAAACAGTGCATTCCAAAATCAGAAACACATACATCAGCTAATCAATCTAGACTGTCATGGTGTGAGTTGTTGAGTGTTGGAGATGTCTGCCTTCTCAATAAAGGTCTCATGCTCAGAGTGTATTATGTAAACATTAATGTTGTTCTTGTGGATGAGCTTTGACACTACCTAGCTCTTATTCTTATACCAATCAACTATGTGTAATATGTGCTATATGTGCAATATATATATATGCCGTTAATAACTGTGTAATTTATACCTGGCTGCTAAATCCTTAGAATCGTTACAAGGTGTGTTTTTTTGCATTTTGTATTTTGTAAATTATGTAACTGTGCTGCTGTTAAATACCTATGTACAATATATACATTATATACATATGCCATTAATAACTGTGTAATATATAACTGGCTGCTAAATCCTAAGAACTGTTACAGGATTTGAATTTTGAAAAGTATATATATATTTTTTTACTTTTATTTCTTTATTATATTTTTTATTATATCATAACTTAGTACTTTTTTAACATATGTAGCATTAAGCTGTCTGTGGGACTAATAAAGGTATTCTGATTCTGATTCATGGTTAGATGCATGCTTACTTCTGAATGTGATATGGTGGGCGATTGTAGAAAGAAAAATAGTTCCCATTTCTATTCCTGTTGATTTTTTCCAATGTATTTTTGATGCACCTTAGATTGAGTGCCATTTAGATGAAATATATTAGAGAGGCAGACATCTCTATGGCTGCTATACCCAACACTCAGACTAAAACAATCTATATTTATGAACAGCACCACAAGGAAGAGGGAAGATATTTTTTATTAAGGGTTGAACTGTTCCTTTTTAGGTGTGGAAAAACATATGATACCTCAGACTCATAATAAAGAAGAGCAGTAGAAAGATATTGCTTTCATGCTGAGTTTGTGGTGCATTGTTAAAGGTCAGGCATTGGTGATGTTACGGTCTTTATTTTCTCTCGCCCTCATAAACAGCAATAAGATGCGATCAGCGGGAGTTGGTTGGCCGTTATCCATGAAGGAGAAGAAGTAGCTTGGTCCACAGGTGTGTGTTGCATGTGTGTGTGAAAGTGCACAGAGGATCATGACTTACCCGTGGGCTGCTGAGGGGGCTGGTGGAGAGGCCGGAGGAGGCTCCACTGATAGACCGCGACCTGGAGCACAAACAGGCAAGAACACACACAGAGGCAGAGGTTATTTGTGAGATCCACATGTGTACCTGTTACATGTTTCATTACACACAGGTGGGGGGTGAGAGTGTGGAGGTTACACAGTTAGGAAGCATCACAGCCTATGTCACCATCATAGCAAGCGCAGTAGATTCTACCAAGCCCCAAACACAACACCAATTCACACCAAGAATGTAAAAGCACTACAACATGACTAGCATTGGTTAGCAGCAATTAGTCTCAAAGCAGTAAAGCTCAAACTTTGATTTAAGTATGCTACAGGCTCCACAGATTAGCATTCAAATTAGCTTTCCGCCTTGTCTATAGTGTGCTCATAAACAAAATGTGTTGACTTTTAGGCATTATAGCGCTGGATCAGTTGAAAACATCTCGAGGGGTGAAATGAAGTGGGACATTTGGTTCAGTGGCATTTGTCATGTTTTTCTTTTCCCCCCCAGATGCCGTCAATAACCCCTGCGAGCAAAGCCCTGCTCAGAAAATAACAATCACAGGACAATCTGTCTCCATCAAGAGTGCACGCACACATGTATGCTCTCACACACACATGTATGCTCTCACACACATGTATGCTCTCACACACATGTATGCTCTCTCTCACACACACACACACACACACACACACACACACACACACACACACACACACACACACACACACACACACACACACACACACACACACACACACACACAAAACAGGGCCTGTCAACACTCGGAAACACCAGCTGCTCACTGTCACAACACTGTGCCTTTTTGTCATTCAATCTAACAAATCCCAACCCCCCCTCATTCCTTTCTCTCTCTCATTTGATGCACAAACATGTGGCCGAGCCTACAGAATCTATTGTCTCTATTTGAAAAGAGCTACAACTACAAGTGTCTTTCAACTTGCTCGGTTGTAGTGGAGGAACTCACGGAAAATATGAGGGGAGGATGAGTTAGTTTAGGAGTGATGGAGGATTTAGAGAGGGAAGAATGAAGGATGGGATGGAGGGATGGAGTAATGGAGACTGATGTTCATTTATGACGGAGAGGAGTCCCACAGGACCACAAAGGCATCCATACATGGACACAAAACTGTGTACACGGTTACAGCTAGTAGCCATAAAAATGATACCAGTGCTGTCATAACAACAAGCCCAGATTAAGATGTATATGTTTCAATCTTCTAAAAGGTACTGTAGAAACACTTTGGGTGCAGTCACCCGTCTCCCTTGAGCTTTTAATTTACAACCGTCTAAAGAGAGAACTGATACAAGAAGAGGAATAATCCTCCTGAGATGAACAGACACAATCAAAAGAGAAGAGAATAGCTACAATGAGAGGGAGGAAATTATAGAATCACCCACTCTCAAGCTATTTCTGTAACTCTCTCACTGCCCCTTCTGTGAGTGTATTTTTGCACACACTCTTTCACTCATGAGTAGGCGATGTTGAGACCGCGTTGGCTAGGATTTCTTGTTTTCAGGGAGCAGCTGACCAGACAGTTGCTATCATTTACATGTAAGTCCTCTGGTCCACTGAGACATGCCTGCAGTTGTTAACTGCAGAGCCTCACACAGCCAATTGCTCTTCATCTAAAACACGAAGCCAAAACACAGCGTCCTCGGGCCATTATGAGCATATTGTTCGAGGCCCTCTGCATCTGTTAGTGTTGGACCAGCACGTCTATAAAGCTAATGCTACAGATGGCTGTGCTGTACAGTAATGGGCTGTCAGAAGTTCACCCTTGCTTCGGAGAGACGATGAAATATTGTTGACAAGTTTGTATTTGTAGCGAACAGCGTACACAACTTAATGAATCATTCATCATCATACAGAAGTTATTAAATCAGCAGGAGAGGAGATGCTGGAGCCAGTTAAGCCCTCTGAGTTTCTGTAGCGCTTGCTTCAAAAGGGTCAGATCTCCCTTAGCAAAAAACTGCTCTCCAGAACCCTTTTATTATACTACATTTATTTGACAGCTGCAGTTAGTGTAATCTGATGCTAATACAAAATTAAACATTTAAATGCACAACTTTTAAAGGTCCCCTATTATGCTGTTTTTCATCAATATATAGGTCTCAGATATATACAAAACATGTCTCTGAAGTGTTTGGCTGAAATACAAAACAGATCGTGCATTGTAACATCCCATAATCCCCTCTGTTTCAGCCCTGTTTCAAAGGTGCTGATTCTCTGTCTGTTACTTTAGATGAAAATAAGGAGCCACTCCCCTCGCCCCTCTGAGAAATATTTGGTTAAAAAGCACACAATGGTGCTCTACGAGGAGATTCAGATGATAAGGGGGGGGGGGGGGTACCTTGGTTGGTTATTGGCTAATAGTTACACAAGCCAAAAAAATTGTTATGACATCACAAAGTGGCCAAAATCTGATCAGCTCATTTTCAGACAGGTTTTTATATAAATGGATCAAGACAAAGAGTGAGCTAATCTTTTTTCCTGAAACTTTCAGAATCTCTTTCCACAGAGGGGACACATGTTTATGTATAAAAGACATGGAAAAGTGGATTTTGCATAATAGGTGACCTTTAAATGTTGAATTGCAACTTGATTAAAGGACTTTTTAGCCATCACTGATAAGCACAGCCAACACAATTCCATTTGCCTCATCTCATAGAGGTTTTTGTTTTTAATTCAATTATTTTTTTGTTAGCAATTTGGGTGAAATGGTGCAGTGTGTGGCTTTTCATTCTCATCTTTCTCTTATCCATTACTCCCCAAGATAACCTTTCCCATAAGCCTGTTTTGGAATGTTTCCCATGTTCTCAGTGTGTGGCCACCGGCTGTATCAGAGACCCATCCAAAGCACCCGTGGGGGTCTAATGTTGAGCTGTGGGGGACGGAACAAGGACAAGAGGTTCTGGGACGAGGGCATGGACTGAAATGAAATGAAAAGGAAGCATTGTGAAATGGATGGTGCCAGGAGTCAAACGGAGAACAAATAACACTGCACAACACAACTCTACTGCACTGTGGAGAATATCCCCTTTTTCTCTCTCCCCCTCCTCTATATTGACTTTGTCCTGCCAATGGAGTTATTCTACTGTACTTAATAGATATTCAGACAAACCAACACACTGTTTAAATCCATTTCCTTTCCCCCGAGCCTTGACAACTCCTTGAGGACTCTGCACATTAATATTCACAGCTCCTCAAATCTCTAAATGTAGTACGACCCCTGCAGTTTCCCATGTAGAGATCAGAGTTAAAGGTGCTTTATTTGTGTTCATTTGAGCCTCTTAAAGGAATTGGAGTCAATAATTAGCAGTACACTTATTAAGACTGCTCTGAGTAAGCCAACACACTCAAACTGCATGAAGTAACTAGAGCAGTAAAGGAAAAAAAAAAAATCAATTGATATTCTGTTCTTCACACTGCAGCACTTTTCCATATTTCATTTACATATCATTAACCTCCCTTCATTTCTCCTGGCATGTTGTTAAGATTTAAAATGAAATCAGTGGGATATCTGGTGCTTTGAGTTTAGGCTTTAAATGTATTTTTTAAGATACTTTTGGGTGTATGAAGAATGAAGACGTAAGAATGTCTCTGGGCATGTTTCTGTGCAATGTGGCTAGTGCAGCATTTATCCCAAATCTATTCAATTATACTTCACAGGAGCAGCCGAATCATCAATCAGCATGTATGAATATGCAGCCTAGGCATTTGATCGCATTCTTGCTGCCTACATGAGATATGTGAGAGGGATTGAGGTTCAGGCATTTTCATGGTGTTATTTTAGATAAAAACGTCTCCCCTCTCTTCCATCATTTACGTTGGTGGAAATGTATCCTGTCAAAACACATGTTTCAAAGTCAGTCCTCCCACTGACACCCTCTGATCTGAAGTTCTACGAGTCTTCTGTGCTGTCGACAAAAGTTTGCTGTCGGGGAAAGATAAGGTTAGGTTCAGAGAAAGTCAGTCAAATCTTTGGACGTTATTCTGTGTATCCACAACGCCACCGCATATAAACACAAACACACCAGCATGAAAAAAAAAATAAAGTGCACACTAGGACACGATAAAAGGCAGAAAAGTTACACGGAGAATTTGTTGTCAACATTCTTCCCCCCACTGATCAGCTGGAGAGCCATGAATTGCAGATGTACAGCGAGTAAGATTTGATTTGGAGGCGGATGGGCCCCCCCCTCCTCCAACCTACCACAGGTGATAGGAAGCCAGGCATAGAATAACTTTCTGCATTAGCATAGCAATTCCATACAAACAGAGGGGGGGGTTTGGGTATAAAAGGTCGGCAGCACACGAGAAACCACAGCAAAGAAAGAAAAGAGATATGAGCGAGTAGGGAGGGGACCTGAGAGAGATTTGGGTGGGGGGATACGAGTGATTTAAAGTAGCAATGAGGAAAGATGCAGTGGAGCTTCTGTAATGACTGCGGCTGATGATATATGTACGATCCAGACACTAAACTATTTCATATGCCGCCTTCTGTAGATGCAACTTTTTATTGAGATTTATACGAGTAAACTTAGAGGTCCATCTCAGTGTGCTTTATGACGTTCGGCGTTCAGTTGTGTATGATCTATGAACGTGTGTTGTTGCTGTTTTGGAAAGCATTTATAACGCTTGATGAAGTCAAAGCAAAGTTATTTTGAGAGTCTAGGCCTGACTAAAACAGATGAGTCAGAGCGAAGGGCGGAAGAAAGTAACTTTTAAACTAATGCAACCTTTATATAAAAGGAGATATAAGACTTGGATGGCCTGAAGGGATGCGGGAGCGGAGTGGAGGCGATGAAACACGAGAAGATGAATGTTAAAGTGAAATTCAGAGGCACCAGAGGACAGAAAGAATTAAAGAGAAGTGTTTGGAGGTGGGAGCTCTTGAAGTGGATTTAAAACTTCTGAAGTGGCTTCCCCAGCGAAGTGAGGCAAGGAAATGTTGTCATTGGCAAAGCACTATGGAGAGGAATAATTAATAGATATGACATTTGGTTGAACATTCCATTTAATAATTATATATTTTTTAATCTATACAATTTATGCAGTCGCTGCCTCTGCATTTATGTCCCATACCTCTGGAATCTTTCCCAGCGCTCTGCCAATCTGCGTATCATTAGGCAGATCAGGTTATCACCCCCTCAGATTCAATCTTTCCCGCTGTCACAAATGTCACTGCCTCTGAGCAGAAATGTGTCGTGTGATGATATATTGCTTGTTGAAATAAGATGGGGAGATAGATTTTGAATCAGTACGCTGTGCCTGTGGGGGTGTGGCTGGATGTGAACATTTCTAAAATAGAGACATGGAAAAACGTTCTGCATCTGGAGAAAGTGGGACACAGTTTGAGATAACTGATTATCAATGTATTCAGATTATAAGAAGAAGAGAGAACTGAGATCACATCGGAGAACGGGGGATGTATATTTTAAGGATCTGAATTGCAAATTTGCAAATTAAGTTATTAAAAGAGTTTAGGAACTGCCATGCCCAAACAGTTAGCCCCAGCTTCTTCCTTTTTTCAGAAGAATGATAGCTTTTAATAAACATAAGCAGCCACAAATATCATCACCATTAAAAACAAAGCATCCTTTCAACAGAAAACACCACTGCATCTTTCTTCAGCTATGGACCTGTTCTTTGAATAATGGGTCTAAACACAGAGCAAGAGGAGGTAATGTGTGAGGAGCAAGTGAATACCTTTCTTCATTGCTGCATTTTGTACCGCCATCACGAATTTCCAAGCTTTTACTGTACACTGATTTACTACAGTGGGACAGGAGAAAAAGCGAGCAGAGTGTCAGTCTCTGTTTATCCACAAAGATATAACCCACCAGAGACAGACCCTCTGTCAGACCTGCTAAAACACCACTAGGCTGCACGATCTCACTCACACACACACACACACACACACACACACACACACACACACACACACACACACACACACACACACACACACACACACACACACACACACACACACACAGCTATGTCTATTTCCATTAGTCCATTTTCAAATTGTATAGATTTTTCTGGTTTTTCACTTCACCTCCAGGCGTACCTCTGTCCGTGCTGTGTCATGTCGATGGCCCTCCTTGCCGGTACAGGCGAGCCCCCGTCGGTGACACTGAGGACCTCCATGGACTTCCTCTCTGGTCTCCGCTTGCCATGACGGTTCAACATGGGAGAGTCCACCCGCTTCTTTGGGGGATCTGTGGAAAACAGATCGATTCGGAATCAACACAATGCACCTCTGCGCATTGATGCGCGTATTTCCACAGCTGCTTTGTGCATTTGTGTGCAAGTATTTGAGCGATGTAAAGCGCTGATCACGTTGACATTTTAACTAACAGTGAATAAGTATTGGTTTCCTCACAGACCTTGAAGTAATGCCGGGTGTATTGACTATCACATTCACTGAAGAGGGAGTCTATTAATCAAAATGTCGCTATCTCACAGCAAATATACGTTTGCACATACCACTCGTATGCAGAGCTCTTGTCGTCAGAAAAGATCCACGGCAGAAGTCTAAGTAGAGCATCTCTATTTCTGCTCAGATTTTCTGTGGGTGGAAATCTGTGCTGCGTTCGGATGGAAGAATACCTTTTTTTGATGAGTTAATATTTCAACCAAAGCAGTCACAGCTGACAGCTTTTCAAACTTGGCTCCTTGACACATTCTATTTCTGCTACTATATTTCATTGAGAAGAGTGTCTATATTCAATAAACAGAGAGCTTTTTTTCTACCGGAGAGCCAATCCAACACAGCTGATCCAATTCAGTGAGGAAATCACCGCAGAGTGGTTCAGGCACTAACAGCATTCATGAGTTACCTTCATAAAGGACTTTGTATTGTCTAAATAAGTTTGTTTAGTGTGTGCAAAATGCTGTATATAAGATTAAAAGCCATTCACATAGAGGTAATGTTCAGACACACGGTGTGCCATACTGTGTTTACAGATTGAATTCAATTATCCCCTCCTGTGCTCTTTAATTTACTTGTTTTTGTTTTTATCACAATCTATTATGTAGCATATTGTAGGAGCCACATATGAAGTATTTTTCTGTGTTTGTTGGAGAAGGACAATTTTTGTTGACCGCACGCATAAAAGAATATACGCATATGGATATGGACTATTGAATGTTTGCCTTGGAAATAATAGGTCAAACGCATACTGTTGGCAAGACAGTTTTTGCGTAATTTGCCACAATGTTTTTCCTCTTGTTTATTCCCTCGGGGCACTTTGTTTGGAATATTAATGCCGCAATACATATATTTATCTTTGTCTGAGCCTCACCTATCTCGTTGCGAGGTGGAAGGTTCTGGTCTTCCTGACTGGGGTACCTTTCCTTGCGATCCAGTAACAGGAAGTAGATCATCTTTTCTTGGTTGTCTCTGCAAAGTGGAGACAACACAATGTGTACTGAAACATATGGAAGATAAATGAAATGGTTTAAACAAACCTAGATCATTTTAAACTGAAATTTGGGTATATTTAGCTGAGGGATCCATAGACACGTACACCAGCATGTGTCTGCATGAGCTCAAAGCCAAGGCGATAAACTACAAAATCCTTCACTATGATTAATGTGCTTTAATCTTTTTGGGTTCCTTGTGAAAGAGCTATTAAACAGCTTCCTGTGAAAAGAAAAGTTTGGTTTTACAGCTCATTAAGCCATCATAAAATATTCTGCATAGATTTGAAGGATGTATCTCCATTCCCAGGGTCTACTGGTAATTCTATTAAAGTATCAAAACATTATGAGTCCGTCCTTTTCTTTCTCTGTAAATCAGGAAGCCTAATATCTCTAGGCCAATAATCTGTATGCAGAAGGCCCAGGGACTGGCCCTCCGTAATAAAGACAGATTGGAAAGCAGTAGGAGGTAAAGAGACAAGGACCTGCAACTTCAGCTAAAATGAACCAGGGGAAGGGAGATAGAGGCAGCCCATTCTCCTCCAGTCCAGCACTATTATGGGATGCTCCCAGGAGAAAGGAAGTAAAAAGATGTAAGAGGGAGAAGTGATAGAGTAATGCTTATTTAGTATTAAATTAAGGAGTCCAGGGAAATGTAGAATAGAGTAAATAAAAAAGCAGGAGAAATGAAACGGCAACATCTGTATGCTTGTAGTTATGTAGAAAGCACTGCAAGGCAAGTTTTCTCAGCATAAATGCATATTAACAAGAGCAGAAACACAAGTCTAACTGAGACAAAAACATTAGCAACAGAACATAAACAATGTGACCCAGGGGCTTGTTCCTGGATCAGTTTTGGGGAATGTATCCAGTGGCAAGCGGTGTTAGCACTGTGTGATAACAGTTAAGTGGTCTATAGCCTCTGACATCTAAACAGACCGCCTCACAGGATTTCATAAGAGATGGGAAAAACCAAGGCTCTCTGTCCACACATACCCCCTACATCCATCCTTTTATTGCCTCAGATTTCCCTCCCTCACATCTTCTGGTTTTTCTCTCCTTACTCAAGCCTTTTTATTTACTAAGCCACACCTCGATTCCACTGTTGTCCTTTATCCCTTTTTTTTCCCACCCCTCCCTGTTGGCCCTCCATTCACTCACTCGTCTGACAGCAGGTCTTTCAGCAGCTTGTTCTTGTCTCTGAAGCAGCCCAGGGAGTGCATGCTGTCCAGGACGTCTGGGTCGATGTCGTCTGCAGAGGGCAGGCTGCGGATAGTCACCTTCCTCGGCACAGGCTGCTCCGGCTCCGGTTCGTTTTTCCCCGCACTGCGAATGCAAACAATAACATCACAAATATGGACACTTTGAGCCATTACTTTGAAACTTCCACAGCATTTTCTATCATGAGCCATTCTCCACGTGAGCTTTAGCGGTTGAACAGGGGTCATCATGTTCCCCGAGACACAGACAAAAGGCTGAGTCATCGCAAGTTTTGTATCTCTCCCTCTTCTTTTAGTTTGCTTTCCAAGTTTAGAGTATCCCCTCCTTCTTTCCAGACACTCTCGTTATGTCACTTCTCTATGTCTCTCTGTATACAGGGAGTGTACAGAGAGGACTGTACTCTTTGGGAGTAAAGATGTAAAGCTAATCCACACTGACATCAATTTTTTGGGAGATTCCTAGAACATTACAGATGTCTGTTTCAAAAAAAGGATATATACAAAGTTGCTAACACACAAACTAGACTACATAGCATACATATACACCCCCTACTTTACTTTCCAATGCCAATTTATAATTTCCTTCCTATGGTGAGACCAGTGAAGCGTAAACCTCATTCACAGCACCTCCACCTTTCTATAAGCTGGGAACTGGATCTGCGGTCCCACACAACCCTGTTTCACTTTGTTGTAATTGTGTGGAGGTGAAGAATAAATACGGTCACATCTTAGATGAACCAAACATGTCTCCCACTTAAAACTACATATAGTTGCCCATGTATTAGGTCCACCAAAGGCATTGTACTAGAAGAGCCCTGTAATAAACTAGCTAATTAGTAAGAGTTATAGGTGGGGAGGCTGAGGCTCAGTGGAATAGCGCGCTGAACTTAGTGCGCTGAACTTTGAATCAGGAGGTCACAGGTTCAAACCCCAGTGCAGTCAGCATGACATTGTGTCCCTGGGCAAGACACTTCACCCCAAATTGCTCCTGTGGGGATTGCCCACAGTACTGAATGTACGGAAGTCGCTCAGGATAAAAGTGTCTAACAAGTGACATGTAATAATAATAATAATAATAATAATAGGTTGAACTTTTGTTAAAACTCTTTTAGAAAAGTACCGAGCACTACATAGGAGTAATTCAAATTTACAACACCACGAACAAAACGCTCCAAAATGACTATAAAGTTAAATCGATACCTCTCTGAACACAAATAACTAAAACTCTTCTGAAAGATTCCCTGGGTTGCACACATTATTAACACAGAAATACAAACAGGAGGTTTGGATGGCCTTATTATGTTGTTTCTTTTGAAAAAGAAAATAGTTTGGGTAATTTGGAAAGATATGCTGCATCCCACACAGCCACATTTGAAAGAGAACATCTTATCCATTCATTTGTTCATTCATTCAGCCAGGCAACTTCCTCACTGACAAACCTCACATTAGATTAGTCTTCTCTCCAAGCTCTTCTTCTCTCCTTTTGTTTGTTCAAAACACCACCGCTGTCTGTTCACATGACCTTTCAGTACAGGACAGAAACCATAACTCATCCCCTTCTAGTACTCACAACCTCCTGCCATGATTCATTGTTGCTCTTGTTGTGTAAGAATCTTAAATATCTTTATTTGTCTTTAAAATGTAAGCTGCAACTTCTGATTATGATAATCTGCTAATGCTTGTCAGCCTACAAGACATCAATAGTGTGTCAAGTGTACCATTTATTATCCTTAAACCCTTTATTAATGCTTTTGATTCCCCATTAAGAAAACGCTGTGAATGAACATAATTTACGATGATGTGAACCATTAATGTTCTCAGAAGATTTATGGTCAAAAAGGTACACACTAAATTAAATGAAGGGTACATTGAGGTTACGTGGGTTCATTTTCCAACACCAACACCCCTGCTGCCTGTACAGTTGACCATATGCTGCATGTCCTCTTTCATGCACTACCAATTTACCCCCACATCCCTGAGAGTGGAGCCATGACCTGCTCAAATGTACTCCCGTGTACAGGGCTGAAAATCAAAGCCATTTATCATGTGGCGGCTCCCCTCAGGTCTACAACCCCGGCAGGATATGCTAAAAGAGGAAAAGAGAAGAGTGGAGGGTGTGTAAAGGAAGGAAAGACAGAGTACTTACATGTACCATGTGTGCTTCTGGATCTGTTCTAACTGTAAAAGACAATCAAAAGAAACAGCAGATTAGTACACATTCATTTGATCATCCTTCATCCTAAAAATAATTATTAAAAAGGCCACAAAAACATTCAATCGTTTCCCAGTGCATAGAAACCCTTGATGTCAGTTAGAGAAATACATTTAATTTCAAAAATAAAACTATCAGATGCAAACAAATCATTTGTGTAATCATGTAAACTATAAGTATTTTTTCTTTATTTTAACATTTTTGTTTGCAGTTCTCTTTGCTTCTTTCTCAATGATCAGACTTTTGCTCTCGCTGTGCCCCACCTGCCCCTAATGACCAGTCGCCACTGGTCTTATCCCGTTTTCCCACTTCCTCTGAGGGGAGAGCATCAGATCCACGGAGGGGGGGCATGAAGAAAGAACTGCACCATCTTCATCCACGCTGTAGCTGTTATCACTTTCATTTGACCAAATGTCTTTACATATACATTTAATAGATTTTATTAATATCCATTATTATTTTATGTCCTTTTATTTAAAACATTCTTTGAGACTTCATCTTCTGGTTAAAATTTCAATCAATGTAATTTGTATAATGACTATTTAGTCTTTATTCTACATGAACAGGCTAGGAATAGTATGTTGAGTTTTTAATGCTAAATGTATATCCTTTTCTCACATGATATAGAATGAGACAGCACAGTTTGTATCCATTGTGTGAATGCTTCAGCTCTTCAGACCAACATAGTAAGATGTGAGCATGTTCCTAATTGTGTTGGTATGCAGCCTAGGTCTGGTCTGTTTAATAAAGCAAATCTGCCACTTTTCTATTGTAGAATTTGTTAAATTAAAGCAGTCTTTAATTGTTTGTCCTAAACATAGCAATATATGCTTTTGAAATGTAACATGTCTTTGAAAAAATAATAGCATACAGTTTATATTGTGTATCACCTTTAGCTTGAAAATACATAGATGTGTTTTTTTTTATCAATAAAATAAATAGATAGACAGACAGACACTTTATCAATCCCAAGTTGGGAAATTATTTTTTTGTTACAGCAGCAGTGTGTTCAGGTGTTCAAGTATTAAAATATTTAAAGTTGGAATATAGTATAAACTACACAACACAAGTATAATGCAAAGCAACCCATAAGATTCTTCTCACTTTTTTAAAACTATTTTTCTTTTTTGTATTACTTTTAATATAATATAATTTAATATTGTTTTAATATTGTCTGCTTATCTGTATTATTGTGTTGCATTGTTGGAGAAGCCTGTGACCTAAGATTTTCAACGACATAATTACTCTGTAGCTATGTTAGTTTGACAAAAAAGAACCTTGAACCTTGATGAGTCCGATATTTTCATGAAAACTCCCCAGGAGGCACCGACACGAGTGGACTCTGGAGTTTGCTGCATGAGTTGCACTGTATGATCTGTGGTGTAGTGGGCTGTTACTCAAAAACTGAGTATCCAATGAGGACGCACCCCTGAAAGTCCCGCCCACCTGGGACGTTTGTGTCAGAATCATAAGGGTCAGAATCGAACACAAAAAATGAGGGAGCGCAAACGAGAGAGCAAAAGTCTGATCATTGAGAAAGAAGCAAAGAGAAATGAAAACAAAAAGAGGTGTTAAAACAAAGAAAAATACTTATAGTTTACATAATTACACAAATGATTTGTTTGCAACTTATAGTTTTATTTTTGAAATTAAATACATTTTTCTTGACTCAGTTTTTTTGTTTTGTTTTGTTTTATTCTGAGAAAGTGTTGCTTTATCTTTATGAAACAAAACTAATCCCATAAATAGGACAATACCGCCAGATGGAAGTAAATAATGAAGCCTTCACATTTATTGCCAATGGGAAAAACGTATTGAGAAAAGAGCGAGGCACAGAGAGGTGCAGCAGGAGCATGAGAGAGAGGTGATACCACTGAACCATAAACAGAGAATATTATCTCCCTCACACACACTTCTGACCCTGCCAAGCCCTCTGGTCTTAAGGGAATATCCCTTTCTCTTAATCACACAAACACTCGCTCTCTCAATACTCTTGTCATCACACTTTTAATGCGACCACTCTGTCACCAGCACTGTCAACACTGTGTTTGCCAACAAAGAAAAAGCAGAAAGAGACAGAAACACTGAGCAAAAGGGCAACAAAGGGAGATGTCTGTTCAAATGACTCCGAAGTGTTTCAACTGCCCACAGAGGAAAACAGGATCAATGTCACTGTTGGGACTTTTTAATTTGCCCATGCTGTTGTTGAGGAACCACAGGAGATACACATAGCAGCTCTAATTACCGTCACTTATTCAGTGGCATAGTTCTTGGGTATGTGTATCCATTAATGTCTCAGTGTTTCCAGCACCTCAGAGGATTTACCCCTGTGTTTCAGCACTGATGAGTGCCTTCATGTGATATTAGTGGAGACACAGAGCAGGTCAGGCTGCGGTTTCTGACTCTAGGAGCATCTCGTCTGCTCCCACAGAGGTCATGGTATTGACAGAGACACCTTGCCAGTCAGATACAGGCCAGTGGGAGACCTACTCTTACTCACACCTTTATTGAGGGCCTGGAGGCAAGAGACTGATATCACACGCAGGGTTGAAAGTGATGGGGTTTGAAATGTGGTATCACATCAATCAGTCTTTAAATGTGACAGTACCAATTCCAGCTGCTTTCACTCAGGCAGAGTCGGATGCTGCTGCAATACTGCTTTTAGCTAGGTGTGAGGTTGTGCTTTCAGGTATGTTTTTAACTAGGAACTGCAATAATCATTTGTACTAAAACTTGTATGCATGTCTGCATCATATTGCCGGTTAATAGGTCAGGAAGGGACACGAGGAAGGTCATTGGGAGCACTTGCAACTGCAGCTAACTGAAATGTCTGTTTTGGGAATGAGATGGAAAACAGCTGAAGAGGT
Organism: Notothenia coriiceps; assembly: GCF_000735185.1. NCBI lineage: Eukaryota > Metazoa > Chordata > Actinopteri > Perciformes > Nototheniidae > Notothenia > Notothenia coriiceps. The sequence continues at coordinate 120,574 of NW_011370787.1, forward strand.
GGTTAATTCATGTATAATTTGTGTTTGTATCTTTGTGTCTTATAAACAGTAAATTCATCAAATTCAGTGTCCCATAATGCCATTTAGTCAGTGAGCTTAGATTTCATTTTTGTCTTGCAAAGTAAATAATTTTACACCTCCTTGGGCTCCAGACTTTTAGAAACCTGTTGATTGATATATACACTTTATTGTGCCATAGACATTTGTAATTTTGGGAAAACACAGCATTTAAAAAACACAAAAAACAGGTAAAATACAACCATACTGTAGCTAAGCTAAAGCTGGCGTATAAGATACTTTTGTTAATTATAATTGACCCACTTCTTCCTTTTTCTGTTATTTCAAAATGTGTTTTGATGCTCCAATGTGTTAAAAATAGAGTTTGTTACAGCACATACATGCAGAGTAGCAGCCTCAGACTGTGGTGGAATTCACTTATATCAATACAGTGTCATTTTGAAACATAAAATCGCAAAATCTTCCTTTATTTTCATAGCAGCCACTCCATCCCTATGAATGTATTAGCCTATATGACTGTGATGAACTGCTCTTTAATATAATAAGATGGCCAATCCTCTTCATTAGCCCGGGATCGAGAGAACGCAGATCTTCCCAGGGTGTCTGCCATCATTTTAATATTGAAGATGAGATGACTGTGTTGAGGTGGCTGGCCCCATTTGCCTCCGGGGCCCTGACTACACAGACAGGAAATGAAGAGAAAGGATTTTATTGGGCTAAGCCCCTTAAGCCCGGCGACGTGCCCTCCCTCTCAAGACTCCGAGGGGCCTTAGCTTTGTGTGCACTTGTGTGCATCTACTGGCAAAATGTAATTAACAGAGGTGACAATAGACATACTGAAACACAGCCAGTAGTTGTGGTCTGATTATCGTCTTAATTTAACAAACTATTGTCAACACCATTATGAAATATAATCCCTTGGAAAAGACTGACTTTATGATGTCATTCCCAGCCTTATCTCAAGACTCCAAGAATGCTCACACTAACGGTGCTATTTGACATTCTGCGAGGTTACAACACATCCCCAGAGCTCAGTTTGTAGCCCTTGTGAACGGAAGGGGGGGCGGGCAGAGAGGTAGCATATTCACTCCCGCAGCTTGGCCTGTGTGTGTGTGTAACCCTTTGTCGAGAACAGCGCTGGAGGCTGCTGGACATATCTGTGGGATCTCAGGGTGACCCGTCGTCGTCAGGCAGAGAGAACAGAAAATTAAAGCATACAGCGAACATACAGCATACCAAAGAGGTGGGGTCTTTAAAGTTCATATTTCCACAGCGCTGCTTATCTGAAGGGCTGAGCCTTAGATATGTCAACTCTTATGCAAATAAGCATCTCTTTCTTTGTGGCTTTCTTAAAAGCTTCTTTTTTTTCTGTTTTCTTTTTCATTTCTGTTATGTTAAGTATATTAGACACTGCGAGAGATAGCTGAGGTTTGGGGACATGGAGCATCAGCATCCACTTAAGGGTTGTGTCACTACATTTGCTAACAGGCAATTGCATGAAAACTGTTTTGTTTGCTGCATTGATTCACAGAGACACCTGGAGAGCCTGGTGTCACATTATACGTGTGAAAATGTGAGCTTCTATTATGTGTTTGTGAGCAGAAACAGAGTAACGTGTGAGCGTGTCTGAGTCTCTGCATGTCGCCTGAATGTGAAATGCTGGACGAGAACAAAGGGCAGCACCAACTTTGCGCGATGTGTGTACTTTTTGAGATCTCTGGCCACTTTCATTATTCACGTTTCCCTTTGTCCACCTCTCTCCCCCCGCTCAACCTGACTCTCTGCCCTTCACATCCCTGTGTTCTCGCCCAATCCTCCAGCCACCTTTTCAAGGTGATCAGGTGCTGTGTGGAAAGGGAGTGGTATTGTGTAGAGTACATAAAACAGTGCAGAGGGAGTGCACAACAGAAGTCCTCTCCTGAATTCACATCCTGCACTTGAAGAGGAACTCTAACAGAATCGGGGATGAGGAGAGGCAAACAATTTTAGAACACAGAGGAGCAAAAAAACAAAACAAAGAAAAAGACAACAGTTGGCTTTGCAGTGAGTTGATATTAGCCACTTTAGTTTGGATGCATATCCCTGCCATCTTGCTTTCTCCTTAGAGCCTTACAGGTTTTCCCAGTTTGCTCAGAATCTGCAAAATAATGATCTTCCTCTCTAAACGCAGACTGGATATGTCTGGGTTTCTTTTTTTCATCTAAATGTATTTTTCTGTTTCTAAACATCATAAGTATATAGAAGCCAGGGACAATAACAATTAAATATAATGGAGATATAATTCAGGTTGGGGACTATATGAATTTTGCATAAGGAGGTGCAATGAGTACCATGTACCATAGCACATACTGCTTAAGATTTTAGAGGCTCATGATTCAGAAATATGTGCAGGCTATCATGGCTGTAAGGGTACCCTGAGCGATATATGTAATAATTACACCCACAGCTACATGGTTGTCAATCAAAATGACTGTAATGTTCCTTCTTAAACCTTTTATATACAGTTACCCTTTGCTGCATTTAAAAGCCTTCACATTTCCAGAAGACATTATGCTAGTCTTTAGGCTACACATTTTGATCCCATTTAGCCAGTTCAAGTACTTTTACAACAGATGTGCTACATAGGTGAACGCTCTTATTTAAAATATCATTGCAATTTGTTGCATTACAATATGTAGAATGAAGATCTCCATGAGTTGGACTAGGAGTCAAGTTCAAGGCATGAAAAACAACCAAAAAGCCAAAAGCATGCTGAAATATCCAAATCAAATCATGAAGGCATGTTATCATCCAGTCTCTCTATTGAACTGACCGTTAGTCTTTTGGTGGCATCCACTTCAATCATGCCACGGAGGAGGTTCTGACAGTCTGGAGGGATGAAGTGTGGCATGTGAAACACTCCCAGCTTCACCTTCTCTAGCAGATTCCTCAGGTTGTCATCATCAAACGGCAGGGCACCCTGGAGAGACGGAGGAAAGGAGCAGAGTGTGATAACAGGGAAAAGAAGTAAAGATGTACAAATGAAAGCAGGGTGGAAAAAGTGTGCGCTAGTTCTAATGGCAGGATAAGACCAAACAATAAGCCTTCACCCGATTGAGGGCAGAAAAAAAGAGAATATAATGTAAAAGACTAACAAGGCTTGCCAGAAGAAACAAATTCACATTTTGAGTCTGAAATCCAGCAGGACTTAAAGAACAGGCTGACTCTCTGAACTCCTTCAGCTCTCCAATTAGAGCATTCTGCTCTCAGACATGAAGCTCAGATAAATAATAAACAACAGCGAGCTGAAAACGGGGCTTTTCTAATAATTACCCAGCTTTCTCATTTACCTCGTTCATTTAGCATTGTATCATCAGAGACATTTATCAGAGCGAGCTGACACCTCACAGGTGTGGCTGTTTGATGAATGACAACCTCAAAAACACTAGACAAGATGGAGGGGGAGAGAAAGAGGAAAAGGGGGAGAAAGACAGAAAGAAAGGCTGAGAAACGAAGAGTGGTAGAGGGGGAAAAGGCAGGCTTGTGTAACAGATGATCTTGGCGCATCCTAACTACTGGGGAGTATGCACGTCTCCCACAATCAGACAAATGGTTATCTCGCTGCCAGACGACAGGACCAAACAGGAAGAAGACAATATTCATCTGCAGTCAAACAGTGTTGGGAGAAACTTTTGTTTTGTGCCAGAAAAGTACGGTCATAACGGAGACAACGGTGAAAAAACATCAGGAAGACGGTGGGGAGGGAGAAAGAGGCAAAAAACAAAGACAAATACACAGGGCCTGTGGCCAAAAGCTGCCATGTCAGCGTTGGTATTTATTTTGGGCTCTCTTCTTTCAATTTGGTTGTATGAATTATTCATTGAGCAGGAGCGTGTAGGAACTACAGTACAGCTGTTGATGAAACAAAGCTTCAGGGCTGCATGGCGGGAGAACCGCTGTCATAATGTAGCTCTAGAAAAGACATGATTATGGATACAGGGTAAAAAATAAAAAGATGACTACTCTCTGATCCTTGTTACGCAATCATTTTAGCTTGAGGATAACTTTTTTGTTTGAGACTCTGTGGCACTCACACCATTAAGGTCAACCTCGAGTCAACAGCATTAGTGCAAAGTTGGGGAAATCCTGTCACGGGTCTCACTTGCTTTCTACTTTGGATCTATTACAGCTGCTAGAAAGGCTGGACATACTGTCTGGCTAAGAACTGGAGGCAACACTTAATGATTAAATTGTATTATGCCATTTTTCTCTGGAGAATTTTAACTCGTATGTCAGTCTAATCAGGATAAGTTAGTACAAAAAACACTCACCACCAACAGGGCAAAAAGGATGACCCCACAGCTCCAGACGTCTGCTTTCCTCCCATCATACTTCTCTCCCTGAGGGCCAGAGAGTGTTTGTTAGCGGGTGAGGGCAGTGTGATAGGGTGAGCTGAAATAAGATGACACGCAAGGATGAAAAAGTAAAGAAAAAGATGATTCAGTGAAAAACGACTCACCCTGATGACTTCTGGACAGGCGTAGTGTGGAGATCTGATAGGAAGTAAGAGAAAGTAGCAGTAGGTTATTTAAGGGTGTGTGCTGTCCTGGAAAGTAAGTCAGGGTTATACAATGGCAATAGAATACAACAAAGTTATACACAACTGTATAACATTTGATTTAAACAATATAGACAGATAATAAATGCCTCAAGTGAGCGTATATCAAGATGTGCTCGTGGAGTCCAGACATCCTGAGGGTGTTTGGATGTCCTCCTGCTTGCTCACTCAAGGGCATCCTCTCACAGCAGACAGTGAACAGACCCACTAATCTTTACTGCACCTGGATGGGCTGACAGTAAACCCAATGACTAGATTGACACATCAATATCGTATGAAGATTTATGAAGCTACCTCGCAACGTCTGCTTTATAAGCCACCGGTTACGAGAGGCTCTGGAGTGGATTATTATTCTTTGCATACACAGTGGCACTTTTACAGTACTTGCCAAATTCAGTCCCTTGAAATAAAAACAGAGAATAATAAGGGTTTAGCATCAATCTGAAATCAAATACCACTTCAGCTACAGGATGTTTCTTTGTTTCTCTGATTATGGGCGGCTCTAATTTTTTCAAAATGCAAGGGACTGCAAACAGAAAGCAAATCAGGCACCTGTCTCCCCCAAACCTCTCAGCCTGATGATACGTCCTCCGCCTCTCGCTCAGTTTAATCTAACACCAGGATATTTGGCTCTAATGAGAGACTATCTGAAATCTGTAAACATGGCGCCCATTAGCTCGGCTGTTGTCTTGTATACTCATGAATACGGGCTCTGACGGCGCGGCTTCCTCCGGCTGTCAAAATACCGAACGATTACAAACACTGCCGCCATGTCACCAAGGAAGCTCAAACACGAGCAGCCTATGCAAATACAGCCCTCCTGATTGCAAGTGTCATAGTGCATTATGCAGATGACCGAAAAATAAAACTAAGAAAAACAAGCCTGAGATTTACACTAGTTAAGCCTTGTGTGTGCCACTGCACACGAGCCACAACTGGAGCCAGTATGAATATAAACTAATTATTTGCAGGGCTTAAGGTGGCAAACACTGTGAAGGTGCATACTATAATACAAGAAGCTGAGCTGAATCCTAATTGGTCAATATTAAAACACTAAATCAGTCAGTCATATGAACTACAGTATTTGCTTGGATAAACTCATCTTTAACTTTTTAAATTATATGGCTAACTTTTTATATATATCCAAGTATGTCATCTTTTAAACTCTTCCACGCTGCATACTCTTAAAATCCATTATCTATGGGACTCTTGAAGTCGTTTGGCGCAGGCGAGTATTCATGAAACTTCCTCCCTGTTGTGCTGTATCTGCATTTAATGGCGTAACTTAATTAGAGGTGTAAATAAAGTTCCTTTAAATGTATCCTAGCTTACCACATTTAAAATTCTGGCCACATATAAAAGCACCATACATCATGAAATTCATATGATGATAAAAAATTCCCTTGCTGCTCTCACTAGAAGTTCAGATTATAGACGGGGATACTGAAGATAAATAGAGAGCCGTAAGAGCCACTTCCCTCTGACCAGAGTGAAAAATGCAGTCTTCTGAAGAACAGTTATGCGTGGGTTGACACAACATCAGTCTTTTCTTGCTCATTGACTCTCTCAACCTAACACCAGTAACATCATATAAATAGCATTAACAGAAAGAACAGCGGTATTCTGAGGGCAGCGGGAAAGAGTTCTGCTGCAGTCCCCAACAGAGTAAAGACAGAAACACATTTGTTTAGTGACCTGAGAATGTTTGCGAGCAGACGACTGAAGTGGGGAAACTAAGATGATAAAGATGCATGAAAAGCTGTCTTTATCTACAGTGAGGGGCTCATGAGTGTCAGAGTGTTTGCAGAGAGATAACTGGATCAAAGAAAATCACAATTAAAGAGGCCCTATTATGCCTTTTTTTTTAGGTTTTCCCTTTCCTGTTATTTCAGAATCAGAATCAGAAACAGGTTTATTGCCAGGTGGAATTTGACTTGATGTCATGGTGCATACATAAAATATAAAACAAGAAATCTAATATAAGACAAAAAATCTTTAAAGGTGGGGTATGTAATTTTGGAGTGCGCTAGAATTTGAAAGTACACAACCGGAAAAAATCTGCCTCTTCCTTCAGACTTCCTTACAGAGCCCCTCCTCCAACACACACGAACGCGCACATGACCAATGAGGGCACGATATAAGTTTGCGCACAGATGGAAGGCTGACAGGCAGGTAGGCCATCCAGTTATTTTCCAGCTCAGATGATTGGTCGTGCTTTTTACAGTAGGCTACTACGGCTTCCACAGATGATTTTTTTTAATGTATTTATTGTCAAAGCATTTCATATATTCATTGCTATCGGGATGTTAAGAGCATTCCATGGAATATAACAAAAAGTGTTTCTGAAATAAATTACATACCCCACCTTTAAGGACACCATAATAAAATACAGTTACATTTCCTGTGTTATACAGGTTTTTGTGCATGTAAATGGTCTTCAAAAGACCTAAATCCCAAAGTTCAGGCCAGAGGAAGTTTCTCTTCCACCCCCCCGCCTGATACACCTCCATTGTAGTCCTTTGTACACTCCATCGACATAGTGACATTACTATTTACAATAGCGCTTCTACTGGCTAGCGCCCTAAACCTTTGTACGTGATAGGCTAAGGGGTGGAATATCTCTTATCGTAAGCCAAATCATAACAGAGCCGGCCAACTAACCAATCAGAGCAGACTGGGCTCGGGTTGCAGACAGAGGGTGAAAATACAGTATAACGGCATTATGAAAAGAATAAAGGCCTTTTTGAAGCTTGTTAACATGTCACAACAATAGAGGAGCTAAATACAAATATGATCCTGAATATTAGCAGTATGGGGCCTTTTTAACTATAAGATTACCATGTCTCTAACAGTATACAGTACAGTACTGTCATTTGCTGTAACAACATACTGTAAATGTCCCTGCGGTGGAACAAATAAAGCATTTCTGATTTCTGATTACATTGAGTGCCCTTCAGATTAAAAGACAGTATCATGAGATCAAGAGATACGAGTTCCTATGGAGCAGTTAAAGAGCAGCATGGGTCGACAACATTGAAGAGACACTGAGACATGCAGCTCATCTTTATTAAAAAGCATCTTTTCAAACCAAATGCGTGCAGCCCCTCGCTGTTGACAACATCATTTCATTTCATCATTCAGAGCGGCAGCGCTAAACAAACAGAGAGCGCTGATGAACTCACAGATGGAGAAAGAGGCTGTGCGCAGGATCCTGGATCCATATTTGTGTGCGCTCGCCAATGCTTCTCCTTGTCTATACGTGTGTACGACTGCATGTATTTATGTATGTGCCGTGAGGCTCCCCTTACTCTACCTGGGGCGAGTTTCTTCTTCACTCAGCTCCATTACCCGTGGCAAATGGAATACATTTGTGTCAGACAGCTGCATGGTGAGAGGGGGCCAGAAAAATGCGTTTAATTAAAAACTGTCAGCTCTACACTTAGAGATGGGACAGTCAGAAGAGCATGAATAATCAATAACCACACGCACAGCGCCGCATGCGGTGATGGAGCTGAGAGTGGAACAAACACTGAACTACTTCGCTTGGCTGTGTGTGGGAGTGTGGGGGTCTGTGTCTGCATCAGTAAGACCGCTCTGAGTTCCCAGCAGCAACAAGTAGCTTCAGCTCTTTGTAAACATATATACAATAGAATAGAATGGGGAGGGATGAAACCCTCTTTAATGGTCACACATGCAGAGCACACAGCACACAGCACACACAGCAATGGGGGGGGGATCTCGGGTGCCTTGCTCAAGGGCACCACGGTAGGGCAGGAGGTGACCTGGGACCTCTCCAAGTAGCAGTCCACACTCCATATTTAGGTCTGGTCGGGGACTTGAATCGGCGACCTTACGGCTCACAGTCCAAGCCCCTACTGACTGAGCCACTGCCGGACCAATATGGGGGGCTAATCAGATTCACTGCACCTGCAGAATGCATTCAAATATTTATTTTTATGGATTTGTTGACATTTTCATTTTATTTGACTAAAGAACAAGTAATACAAAATAGATTAAAAAAATACATGATTCATTTATACAGTATATATAAAAATATATCATTAAAATGTTTTTAAAAAACTAGATCAACTATGTGGTGCATATCCATAACCTACTTAACACCAAAAAACATAAATAATAAATGAAAAGAATATATAGAATATGTTAGACCAAAATAAATAGAACCAAATATGCATTGCCGCAATCTGCTGAAACCTCTTCAACATATATTCCATATTTTAATTAGATTTATTCAACATATTTCAGTAAGTCAGCAAAAACAATGAGCAAAAACCCAACACTAATGATAAGGCACGTCATAATTGAAAATCGTGATGAAACATGATGCAGATTAAATCACCTAGCACACAAAAAGCTGAGCAAGAGCTGACACATTATGTGGCCTTTCTAGGAAAAGGAAACACTTCAGTGTAGTCATCATGGCTGCAGAATGAGTCAATCCTGCATATTCTACTTGCAGATAGAAAACTGCTCTCAGTTGGCCTGAACTCTACTGATGAGTCATGAAAGCTTAGGCACTGCGCTACTGCTGGAAAGATTATGCAACAGTTTCGCCTGCATGCTTGTGTGTGTGCGTGCACAAGCTTAATGTGCGTGTGTATTATAGAGAGACAGTCAGTGACATAGAGAGACAACCACAGAAGGGGAGGACAAAGGGTCCTACAGGTCAGGGATGAACTAAGCCTTGCCAGCGCTGTGTGCACATGTGTGTGTTTGCAGAATTGCGTGTATTCAAGTGTGTGTAATTTCGGTTCAGTTGATTTGGAGATATAATCTGGACAGAATCAGGTCTGACCTGGGGACAGATGTCACAATGGCCTCTTTCTATAGCCCAGCCCTGCCCACAGTGACACAGTAAGACATCAAGATCACAAAAAAAGACCCAATTTAGATTTACAGGTCCATGTGATAGCAACACAGCATTTCTAGACGTCCATAATGTTTCTTTTCACTGTGAACCTTCAAAGATTAAACAAAGCTCTATGTTCCACTAGCTGAGCAATCCTGTTTTACTTCGGGCATACAGTACAAGGCTTCATTAGGATGGGAAAATAAAACAGAGAACTGGCTGTGCTTTGAGTTGACATCTCATTTCCAGTGTGAATTTCAGGTAAGTGAGGGGGAAATAAAACTCAAAGGAGAACAATCCTTTTGTGCAGCGGTGGAATCTTCAGTTTAGAAACAAGTACGTCAAATTAAACAACCATCATCGACTGAATTGTTATTTTTGTTTTCCCCTTTGCACTTTTCACTGTGCTTCAGAGTTGAATATAAACACTCCCACGACTTTGAAAAGTGACTTTTCCTCCAAGCGAATTCATTGCGGTCGTTGTGGGATTGATGGCGTTGTCGTGACTGCCAGATCATAAAACTCTTCTTCAGGAATGAGGAGCTGGAGAGCAGTAATGTGTGTCCGTTGCCCTGCTCACAGCCAGACAGCACTCTGTGTGAGAGCCACTGACCGTCTCCCTACGAGAGATCAACCCTGCCCGATAAACACACGCTGCAGAATGCGGCACCTCGCAGAGGGCTTGATAGCTCCACTCATCATTCTCTACTGCTCCTCTACTCTCCTCTCCGTCTCTCTGTAGCATACCAGCAGCTCCATGCGCCCTCCAACTATGACCTATTTTTACCTTCAGGATATCCATTTGCAGAGTATGTGAGTCAGACATTGCATTAGAAAACATGCGTCACGTTGATTTCTGAATCACTTACCCGCAGCTGGTTTCCAGCAGACTGTCTCCAACCTGAAGGGAGGCCATGCCGAAGTCTGCTATCCTGATGTTGTTCTTCTCATCTAGCAACAGGTTCTCCGGCTTCAGATCCCTGTGGCTGAAAGATAGTGAGACAGAATCATAAAAGAGTTAATGAAACATGAAGGAGCTCATCATAGGTTTTATAAACTAAAGACACGAGGGAAAACGAAGAGCAAGGTCCATCGAACACCTGCGGATCGAGCAAGGATCCACGTCCGTGAGTGCAACTGGGAACAACTCGGCATCCTTAGCTGTTCCCGGCGCCCCCCTCCTCTGCAACAGCTCTCTCTTTGATCGGTCCATGCTGGAGCTAGGGGGCTCACACCTCAGAGCTCGGCTGGTACGAGGTGTGACAGCCCCCTGCTGTGTCCTTTCTCCTTCTGCTTCCCCCCCTCTTCGCCTCTCATCTCCCAGACAGCCACCAGCAGACTGGCTGAGCAAAGGGGAGCCGGCCACAGAGGTTGTGTTCATTAGCTGCCATTCTTTTCCGCTAAGCACAGTGTGGGGGATGATATCCAGCGGACATCCCTTCTTAAAAAGGACTATTGAGAGGATCATCATATCACTTAAGCTGTTGCTGTGTCAGAGGTTAAAATCTCAATGGTTAATAGAACCAATAGCCTTTTATCGTGTAGTTAACACCCTTGATGTGGTGGAGGTTTGTATACATTCATGCATGTTATACATGAGTATGTGTGCACACACTGATATCCATCTTTTTTTATATTCTTACTTACAGTCTGTATATACTTGCTTACCTCTAAACTAATAGAGCCAAGGGGCAGGCAGGATTTCCTGAACCTGACTTTGTTCTTGTCTTTATACTAATGATAATAAGGGGAGAGCAACAATAGCTGGTTGCCTCAGCCTTTGAAGAGTGCCTCATCACAATGGACGTTTAACCTCAGAAGACATCAGCTGCTTTACAACTCGTTTCCTGTCCTGGGGGATAAGCTGTCAGCTGGTTTGTTATCACAGTGGCAGTCTGTGTGATCCCTGCTTTAATTGAAATAAAACAAAGATAGCATCTAAAACAGTTCTCCCCAGCTAAAACCCTTATCAGTTCACACGGGCCACCATTTGGCAGTGAAGTCAGGAGCCTAGTCATTTTTACTAATACTGTCAAAGCAAAGGAAGAAGGAACAAACATGAACTGTCAGTATCTTTTCAACACGTGTCTTAGTCAATATTCCTGATAAAAAATTCCTTAAAAAAGTTATATTACATTACATTACATTACATGTCACTTGTTAGACGCTTTTATCCAAAGCGACGTACACATTCAGTACTGTGGACAATCCCCACAGGAGCAATTTGGGGTGAAGTGTCTTACCCAGGGACACAACGACATGCTGACTGCAGTGGGATTCGAACTTGCTACCCCGTGATCTATATTTCTCCTGGCAACTAAATATTTTAAATGGCTAAAAGTTACAAATCCATTGTGACTGGAGTTTACACATGACAAAATATCCAATAGTAACTTTGTAGACATAGGGGTGGATCGCAGGGCCAGAAGGCAGTTTAACAATTTGTTGTGGCATCAATGACACAATAAACGGCAATGACGGCTCTGACTGTGTCTTTTTTCTGACACAGTGTTCCAACATTGTTGACTATTAGCATCAGATAACCTGCTGATCATCACAGACCCCAATCTAAGAGCCACAGCCTCAACGGTCATAAATATCTAAGTACAATCCAACTGTCAGCCTCAGATTCATAAATGCACCCTAAATCATTAAATACATGTCCCATAAACATGGCATTAACATTGTGTTATGACAAAAATCACATATAAAACACGAAGAACCAAACCCCAAAAGACTGTTCCACAACAAAAAAAAGGCAACAGCGTGTTTATCCAGCAGCATCAAGGGGACAAATTGCATCTGGATGCTTTATTGATTGTCAGGACCCTGGTTTCCATAATAGGACATTAAACTGCCTCTCTGACACATTAGGCTGCAGTTTGCCACTGCAATCTCGCTCACACAGCAGGCCTGCACCGGAGACGTCTGTTGTGTCTCATATGTCATAGAGGAGGAGACGCGGTTAAACAAATTCAAAAGCAGCAATGAGCATAAATGTGACGTTTTTCTTTCCAGGAAATCGTAACTATGCACCACTAGCAAGTCTTGGATGAATGTTTTTTTTGTAATACAATACTCTGTGATGACTGACATCAACATACAGTATATAGTACATAAAAAGAACAGAACCATAAACAGGGGCCACTATTATTTAATGCCTATCATTCATCATGTTACACATTTTTAAACAATACACATGTGATTGTACTACCTTGAACATAGCCCATAATTCACTATGCACTAATCTCTTGTGATGCCATTCAGTGTAATTTACAGGGCGCACATGCGTGTCTACATGCTGCCTGAGCAGGGTTCAGACCCCAGTGGGGCTGTTAGACATGATTCCTGCAATTTAACACCAAGCCCTTAATGTTTGTGATCATTTGTACATATCATGCTGATATGTTCTGTTTTACAGAGGGTTGTAATCGGTCTGTTCTCTCTGGGCTCACTTCCCTATTACAACCGAGACATGTTTATGGTGATGAGCAATTTTGCTTAACTCTCCAGCCAAAGGAAAATATACTTTTCCCATAGTGACACATTCACATTCACCATGTTTAATAGAGCCTGTGTTATCGCAAGATATGTGGCACTAATTAGCTAAAGTGAAACAGTTGAAAATAACGGTAATGGCTGAAATGCATCTTTTTGACATATTAACATGCCTGGGAAAAAGCAGACCTGTTTTCTTGCATTTTCAAGGGCTAAAGCTGTCCTGGTACCATTATTGCTAGCTGAAGTGGGGGTTTAAGCATCGTTGTGAGTCAAAATGCACCCATTTAGCCTCAGGCGCACCTCTGTGTAATTTATTCTCTTTTAATCTTTCCCTTTTTTCTCTAGAACTTTTTTAGGCTTCTGTTGACCCAATTAGAGAGAGACCAAGCACACTCAATGAAAACACTTTAGGCTAATATTATAACACATTAGCTAAATAGGACAACATTCTGACTGCTGACTTGATGTGCTAGGCACAATCGTTCATTAGCCGATGGGGTTGGTATCGTATATTAGGAGCAATGAAGGATGAGAAAGATAAAGTTGTCTTTTTCCCCCTTTTCTGCTGGCTAATGGAATTGGTCTTTTTCTGCAATTTTGCTCAAAGCAAGTGTTCGGTGAATGTGATTCCATGCTTTCTTATTCTGTAGTCAAGTAGCCAAGTTAATACCGCATTTGGAATTTATGTATTTAGGTTCAGATAAAAAGAAAGGACAGGTGGATATGGGTAAGTGTGGTATTTAGCAATATATTTGTTAACAGTAAAATAAATGTAACAGCTGAAATGCAGCTGATGCTAAACAGTCCCCTGTCCACTGTTCTATTCATTAGTTTATGGTGTTCTTTCATATAATAAATATTCTCTGTGAAAATCATTAAAATACCATATTTAATATGCTCACATTGCTTCAAAATCCCACAAAGCAACATAAAAACAAGAAATGGTCATTTAACAAGGATCCAAAGCTCTGAATATTGTATGATGGTTTTATGACACACTTTATTGTTCATTATATTCTGAATTTCAATAAGTCAATGAAATAGCAATTTCCAATACAGACCCATTTTTCCTTAAGGAGCACATTTGAAGCTGTTTTCTAACATCATATGTCATTCGGGCACAAATGATAGCCAGGCTCTTAGTGCCTGTTTATACTGGGGCCCCCTTACATTTAAGCAGTCTCCTGTCATAAGATTTGCATTTAAACTGGATTAGTATTGAGAAGAAGGCACACAGCTATCTTTTATTCACAAAATGTGTCTCTCGAGTAAGAGCGTCACATCTTGTGCCATCTGGGGCATTTCTATCTATTCCTCTGGGGTTTTGAGCAACACTGGGGATGTAATGCATTGTTGCATCTAATGCAGTGAGTCAAATGTGGGATTACAATGATGGCTAGTTTTGGAATAAACAAACTATTTGCTTTGTTGTGCTAAATCTGTGTGTGCATCCCAGCGTTTGCTCCTAATCCAGAGGAGTTTGACAGAGGAAGATAGTGTGAGCAGCAGAGCTTCAAGGCAGAATAAACAGTGCTGTCAGAAAAGCATTGGAGTGATAGATATTAAAAAGCCAGAGCAACATCAGGCCTCCAATACAGACCTGGGGTGATGTGGAATAGACCATTGTGCCTGTTCGAAATGTGAAAACTCAACACTTTCCCTTACAAGCCCATAAAAGTAATGGAAATCAACCTATAACTTTTGTTCTTCCTTCTCAGCTCCACTTCCTACAAACATTTTAGACATCCCATTTCCACCTCCTCTCAACATCAACGTTCCTCCTCTGACCACTTACATTTCAGTGCTTTAACTGTCTCTGCGGGAGAGGGAATTACTTTCGAACAATTTTAAAAGACAAGGAGAGAAAGAGAGGGAAAAGATTTGTATTGTGTTGTTAGCAACCATCAGCCGTAATGATGATAGGCTATAAGTACAGGCTTTCTGCGGGAAGCAGACAGACAGACTGTCATCTGGGGAAACTCTCCTAAGAATGTCAATAAACACAGCCACAAACAGCCACGAGGGCATTGCCTGCAATTGATAGAGAAATGGACACGCAAAGAATGGAAAATAACAAATAGGGCAAGCATGAACTGCATGTCGTATAAAGATTACAATCGATTAAATAAGACGACAGACAGAACACTACACTATTGCAGAGCACATGACCAGATACCATGATTAAAAGACTGTCAGTCAAACCTCAAACTAAAACAATGTAGAAAACATGATGGAAATGTTGCATCTATGTGTTTCATGTAATAATAAGAACGGTTATAGTCTCAGTCCTCATACACCTGCCATTATTGTTTTGTGTAGCAAGATAGTAGGTAGGTTTGGATTATGCTACATTGTATCTACTTCAAATATTTGGTTGTCTCACTAATATTGGATATAAGTTTTTATGAATCAAATGTAAGGAAATACCTTAATTTTTCAATTGTGAACCAATTTAACCCACTCTCATCATTCTGAATATTCTAAAAGGCCACATAATATGAAAAACTAACTTTTTCAGTGCTTATGCATTTTCATCTAAAGTGCCAACCCTCAAACTGTGAAATAAGACGACCCTGTCCGTCTGTTGTTGCTAATCGTCAGAAAACAATGGATTCAACTAGCCATTCAGATGTGGCTCCTCTTCCAATAGCACTGTATCCCCACTCTTGGCTTGAGAACTATCTTTGTAAAAGTGGGCCATATTTGTCACCATAAGTGATGCTATATATATACACAGATGCATGCGGCCCTCTCAGCCCCTGGAAGAGAGGAGTTTATCTAATGACGGAGGGGGAGTGTGGGAGAAACAGAGTGAGAGAGAAAGGTGGATTTGGATGGTGTGGATGATTATGCCGCTGCGTGGGCTTAATGTGACTCCTGGACCAGGTGTTTGTTTGAGCACATGTAGGTGGCGGTAATAATCAGTGTCAGGAATGAGTGTGTGTGTGTGTGTGTGTGTGTGTGTGCGTGTGCGTGTGCGTGTGTGTGTGTGTGTGTGTGTGGGATGAAGCTTTAGGGACAGGGATCTTTTCCAAGGTTCACGAGCAATCTCTGCTGTACTTGGTGGGATGCTTGGAGTCACTTTATGTGACAGATAGTCTTTATCTCTCACCCACACACACTCGCTTTGTATTGAACACACAGACAGGGCTGTTAACAGGGTCACAAGGGGAAAGACCAAAGTCATTACTAAACAAACTGGACAGGGGTGAGGTAGAGGACAGTGTGCTGTGATCGGGGGGAAATAGTTTTTTTTCTGTGGATGGTTTAAAAGTTTGCTAGCTTATGTCCATGCAAAGAAGTACATCTCGGTTTCACACCATATGACACGATGCAATGAGAGGGTGGATAAAATGTGGCTGGATACAGGAGTGTTTTTAGGGTCCTCCCTGGCTCTTTTGACCTCTACTACTGGGTCTCAGTGAAGCTTTAGAATCACACGAAAAGAAATCAATACAATATACTTGTATTGCTCACATGAGAAAAGAAACCTTGTGAATTTATTACAGAAAATCAGAGCATACAATGCTTTTCCGTGGTAAATTGTACTCAAAAGGCAATTTCCTTTTAAATATTGACAAATGCTGTTCAAAATTACCTTTCATCATCTGTTAGTTTAGCTGAGTAAAAAAAGCCGAAGTGTTCAAGGTAAATACACTTTAGATTTCCAATCAGTCTGTGTCTCTTTTTGGTGTTTGCAGTAATGGCAGACTGCCACATCAGGTACTCTGTTTAGTGTAGTAGCAGATGTGGGTTTTGTTAAATGTCAAACTAACAAGATACAGGTGAAGCTGCTGTAGGGAATCTATCTCGAGTAAACATGATAGTGAATCATCTGCAATAATAAACTACATCTTTAAGGCATCCACTTAGTTAGTGTGACCTTGAGACCTGCATCTCATGCAGCTTGAGGAGAGCTGTTCTGAAGCTGACCCTGACATTTAACATCCCTGCAAGTGCAGGGGACTGAAAGAGAACATTTCACATTGATAATTAAAATATACATCATCATGTGGGTTGTGTACTGTCAATCATCTGCCCTGTATCTGAGGGATACATTGCAGATCTGAAATGTGTTCAGACTTAAGAAACAGTATCCAAATACAGTACATGTAAAGTACAAGTAGACGAGGGGGGGGGATTGACACTGGATTTATGTTAGCATACAATGAATAGTATCTCTCGCTGCTTCAGCATTCATTATACATTTGTCTTACTGAAGAATCCTTTCCCATTCCTTTTGTCTTCCACCCTCACCTATCTTTGCCTGATCTCCCTCGTCAGCTTTTCCCATGTGCTTCCCTTTGTTTTTCGTCTACTTCTAAAAGAAAACTCTGCCTAAATCAGAGCGAGGAAACACTGAGTCACAAACAGCCTTCTATGCTCTTTCATTCATATCCTCGCTCACATCCATCTGGCTCAAGAGGGATATTTCGGGATGTGACGTGGGCGGAGGGCTGAAGCATGAGGCAGTAAGAAAAAGTGCAAATGGGAGGTGTACAGAAGAGGAGGGTTGAGGAGCATGTGTTTACCCCACGGTGAATCACGGAGAGAGCGAAAGAGCACTTCTAATGTCCTGTGAAGGTCTCATACGCAGACAAGTCGAAACGGAAGAAAAATATTTCAGGAATGCTTTTTTATTGAGGGGATGCTGGGATCTCATTAGTGGAAATGGAAGCGAGGGGAGAAGGGATGCGTCTGTCAGTCTCTTTGCCCCTAATTGAGGTTAGGAGGAGGGCGAGGGGGTGCAGTAACACTCCAAAATAATCCCCCTCTCATGATAACTTTACAAGGTATCATTCTCTACGTGTGTTCATCAGGAGATTAGAGGAGCTAAAACGGAGACAGCAGGAAAGCAAATCAGGAAGGAGCAGATAGATCTACTCCTGAATGTTACTACAAAAGAACTTCAATAATCTATGTATGTGCATGCACTTAATGTCAGTCCCAGGTGCTTTCTTTTAATTGGCCTAATCTGTTCTTCTCACAGTCAGTTATTTACACACACTGAAAAATATCTTTCATTCCCTTTGGAAGGACAGTTTTGTTTTTACCAGCGGTACAGAGTTGTCTTCTGTTTTTTTAATTATCTCTGAGATTTCAAATAGACTAACTAATCCTTTAATATTCAAAGAATAAAATTAACAGCCAAGAT
The DNA here is from genome assembly GCF_000735185.1 of Notothenia coriiceps. Classification (NCBI taxonomy): domain Eukaryota; kingdom Metazoa; phylum Chordata; class Actinopteri; order Perciformes; family Nototheniidae; genus Notothenia; species Notothenia coriiceps. The sequence goes on from NW_011370787.1 coordinate 138,715, forward strand.
AATAACTACATTATAAATGTATTAGGATATAGGAAATTGTACTCTGCATAACAGGGCCCGACATAGCTTTGCTTTGAGCAGCAGCTAAAATGAATTGAATCACCTCTCCTATACTGTGCAAAATACAAAGCATATCACATCACTGAAATCCAACCATACCTATTCAATCCATGACACATTTCTTCAAAGTTTGCCCGAGCAACAGTATGCCTGATTATCTCCCAGACATTAGGTGCTCTACATCCGGTTATTGAGAATATTACACCATTAGTGTTTTCAACAGGCTTAGTGTCTTCTTCATCATCAGCAGGGAGCTATTCAGGAAACATTTAAGTATACTAAACTGTGCAGAGTGGTAAAGTCTCTCTCTCTCCAGCACTTTCAGCTACAATAGCCTTCGTACAAAAGTTATGATGGAGTCACATAAATTATCATCACAAGTGTCTGGCTGGCTGGCCAGCGTAGTCCCACATCATAAAACCCTCTCTGGTCATGGCCGGCCTGGGCCACAGCTGTGGCAAGGCTTTATGTTGATATCTTAATGTCTGATCTGAGGCCACGGCCTGCAGATATTATATCAGTGTGAGCAGCAAGGAAACAAGCTTATACTGAGCTGCATAACGACCATGCTTAGTGATCTCAAATTCTATTAAAAATGCAATACTGCATAAATTAAAAAAGCACCCTTGATATGGGAATCACAGAGAAAAATTCTAATTCATTGACGTGAAAGAAGTCCGTCCACCTGATAATGGCTTTTATAAAATCTAGTAAAGTAACGTGCTGGAAAGTCATATCAAACAAATATAGGATAGAAAAGTAACAGTATGAATTGTTACAAGTATAGCCATAAAAAGGAACAAGCTTTATTGTTACCATAGAGTACAAATTATTGTTTCACCTAGCATCTACTATATACCATGGTTAGCCTGCATGAATCTTAACATGTTAATAACATTTGGAATGTCACATTTCAGTGTTTTTCCCCCGGTTTCTATGAAGCTGCTTCTGACCAAGGTACAATAAATAAACTTGAACTAATTCTGCTCTATGGTCCTTGTGCTCCGCTATACAGGGAAATGGGGACAGAATGCAGAGGCACACACTCTCTGGAGAAGCAACAAAATATTTCTACTTTAGGAACACAAACTGATATAGGAAACACACACACCGACACGCACAAATGAGCTCTCTAAATCAGTCCCCGCTGACGTGTTTGACTTCTGAAGTATATGATTGCCTCAAGTCTATGAGCTGGTAAACAGTTAAATTGCTCCCTGAAGCCAAAAACAATGCATCACATTAGTGAATACCTTGTAGCAGATTTCAACAAATACAATGACTCAACACTGAGCTGAGCAAAGTAAAGAAAATGCACTGTGTACTAAAAAAAAAGTCACTTCAGCTCAGCTTTAAAAAGAATAACTGAGGACCTTATGTGGAAAAGAAGTGAACCATCAATATTTCAACCTGCACTACACCAAACTATAAACTATATAAAGACATTATTTTCCCACATTAGGCAATACATGTCTACATGTATTTGACTCTTACTATTTGGCACGTGCAAACTATTATCAGCTGTTTAAGTGAGATGTTTAAAGATAAACTTAGAAAAAGAGTTCTAATAAATGTGTTGATACAAACAACTTCCCGTTCTTAGTTCTGTAATCTCCATATTGAATCATTGGTTTGAACGATAAACAGCCTTTCAAAGCTATGAATAAACTGATTTGAATTTAGATGAATCTGTAACATTTTTAGAATTCTTTAGATGGGAGCTCATTATCTGTTCAATGTTGTATGACAACCAATTTGACTTTGTAACACCTCCTGGGTATGTTTGTTTATTGGAGATGTGATTGGTTTATGCAAATAATGAATGCGTTTCTTGTGGTTTTAACCCAACATACCTCCGAAATGTGGGAAGCATGTTAAACTTGAACATATTAGAACTGCACTGTGAGTCTTCTCTATTGTACTACAATGAAGTGTAACTTTATACATGTACCTTTTAAAAGTATTTTAGAAATTCCGTGGTTTTACCGGCACACTTCCAATAGTCTAATATAAACATTCACAACTAATGTATAACTAGCAATTACTAAAAAATGTTTTTTCCAAGCGGATCATTTCACTTACCATATGGAATGACTGTGGCAAAAATCCAGGGCAGACATGATCTGTCTGAAGAATTTCCTTGCCTCTTTAGGTGTTAACCTGCCTTTCTTCACCAGGTAGTCAAACAGCTCACCACCAGACACATGTTCTAGCACAAGGTACCTTAGAGGGAGACAGAGAAAAGAAAAAATCAGTCCAAGAAATAAAGATGAAAACAAGAAAAAAGCAGTAGAAAAGAAACTCAAACATAGAAAATAAAGATCTAACTTGCAGGGACAGGAACAAATAGCTGTGTTCTCCACAGAGCCATCTGAAAGGGCCCTAAATAATCAGAGAAATCTCCAGATCTCAGAGGTCCGGTGCAATACGGGAAAATAGTTCCCTTACAGCTGTTATACACAAACAAAACATCCAGGATCAATGATCTACTCTCCCATATCATATTATGTTGACAGTTTATTTTTCATTTTTTCCTCTGTTAGCTGTCCCCAAAGTCAAAGATTGAAGCATGGCAAGAGTGTATTGCATTATATGTGAAGGGTTGTGATATACTATACACTCCAATGGGAGGCATGATAAAGTTGCATTACACTAGAAAAAGATGGAAAGGTTGTGTGACACGCTCTAAGACATAAGGGCTTTAGGAGCTTCTGCTAATGTACACACAATATTAGCATCTGTGACAGCTTTTGTTTTAGAACTTATGTAAGAGAGAAAGAGAAGAAGGAGAATGTATATATATTAAACAAAGCCCCTGCTATACCAGCCCGGTATCACGGGAAGACGTGAAAATGTCTACGTATGTTACTAAAGAGGTTTTAGATTGGCCAATCTAAAACCTCTTTAGTAACATACGTAGTATATATACATTTCCCTGTTGAGACGTGACAAAATCTTTGTATTCTCCACAAAAGGTTTTGTTATAGTGAACCAAAAGTCGTGATAGAGGCTTGCTTGTCAACATCCGGGTATTTCTCTAATGGTGGGCCATGTTAACAATCCCGTGTAACTGAAGGTTTGACAGGGTGAAATTGTGTCATCCTGACGTCTACCAGTGTGGACTAACGTGACATATTCACGTCTGGCCATGATACCGGGTTGGCTGTATAACTTGTGTTGTAATTTACTTTTATTTGACGTTCCCCAAACAGGACTCAACACACAATGTTCCCTGCCATTAGATTTCTTACAGCCATTATTCAGGTGGCCTTGAGTCTGTGTGGCTGCTCATGTGCAGGAGACAGTCTGTTCTGGGCTCCAAGGGGACAGGAAGGAGATTAATCTCTCACCGCTGGCCCAAACCTAAAGCTGCGTCTGTGGGCTGAACGCCAGCGGTGCCGTGCCCCTGCCCCACACCAGGCTGATCGTATATCCTGTGCTGAATCTCCCTCTATCTTCACTAGGACAAATTGAAACCCAGACAGGCGGTGAAATACTCTCTCTCATCTCTCTCTCCCCCTGCTGTGGACATTTGTGTCTACATGCAACTCTCCAGTTTTATTGATTACACTACAGTGTTGCAGACTGTACTCGCCCACTTAACAACCCCAAAGCCTAAGCGCTGGCTATTGGAAAACCTCCATAGCTTTGGCACAAAAAACAACGACTACACTTGGTGAACACATATCAATACTTTAAATGAATTCAGAATCAACACCATTATTTGAAGTACTTCAGTTTCCCTATTTTTAATATGTTTGCAGCACAATAAAGTCGCACCTCTCTGATTGTACTTGTCATTCTACTTTTCACCACTTGAGACTGATGATTCAAACTCTAATCATACATTTGATGACTTTGTAATTCACTTTGGCTTGAGATTTTTAACTTGGAAATAAAGTTTTATGTGGCTCCAGAAGGGAGATTTCTAGGAGTTGTTAAAAAAAATTAACATGTTATATCACCAGAGGTATCTCAATCGAGAGATTACAAATGAATATTCTGAGTGAAAAAGCAGAGGTTGTGCCGTTTGAACTAAGCAGACTTTGTCTCTCCTGTGATGGTCTTAAAGAAATGCTTACTATTAAGTTTCATTATGGGAATTGTAGTATACTGCACCTTTAATGTGTTTAATCGCAGCCTTTGTTACATTGATTTGACTTAATTTCCTTTTTTAAATCCTTTTCTTACAAGTCCACAAACTTAATAGAAGAGCATTACTAAATCAACAGAGTAGTAACTTAAACTTGACTACAATACTCTGCCAATGCATTGCCTGCAGATTATTAATGATTCGCTCACTGGAGAAACATCAATACATTTTCAGCAATCCAAAGATTTAGTGCATGTGGGACTTTGAGTAGCTTTGACCTTACTGTTTCCTCAGGGTAGCTCAGCAAATACAAACAGGTCCTCACATGTGTTACAATTTATCATTTTGTTATGATTCTAACATTGCAGCAAAAACACTATTAGAAATAGAAAAAGTGAACTTATATGCCTTTTGCTCTTAGACTATTGAACATCTACTCTGTGAACATTCCTCATTCTAAAAAGCATAATTTATACCAACATCATGATGTGATCACTCATTCATTTTGAGCGTTGAAATATCCATGAATAAAATATTGGGGTCCTATGTATCAAACTCCGTCCATGTCTCCATCACCTCTTGTACTCACACCGCACAATTTTAAACAGCTGGATCTGTGCCGGCAGCATAATAAATCGAATAGCTCCGGGAAGGGACATATCTGGGTGTAAAAAAAATACATGTGTGTGTGTGTTTATCATTTATTGGCTTTCAAGTGGAGATATCTGAGTAATAATCTAAAAAGTATTAATTTCAATATCACATCACCAATGTGAAGCGCATCGTGTCCTTGAGTCACTGTCTTCTGTGACGCTGCTAGTGACCAACTGTCAAAAGTCACGAAACAATGGGCACGAAATGTGACCAATTATAGGATGAATCACAATATTCTGCTATTCCTATCACCCTAAAGGATGACATGTACAGTACTGCATGTCCAATCCCATTTAGGCTGTAAACTCAAGATGAGAACTAATTGAGTTTAGTTGACAAACAGCCTTCTGTGGATCAGGAGGACTACCATAAGCTACTGATGGGCTTGTCACTCACTGTGGTTAAAGTTTGCTAATAGATTTATGTGTGTGCGTACTGCGAAGCCTCTGCAGCCGGATAATGTGGCTGCCAGTCTCCATCGCTAATGTCCCTTAATGCAATGGTGTTGCCTCTGATAAGCATATCATGATGTTTACATTACGGAGACTTCCGCTCCCTATTAGCAATCCCCTAGCTTGCATGGCCAAATTAAATATTTCATGCCCATACTAATGGAGCTTCTGCCCCTTAAAGGCTAACAATGTTGGCCTCCAGTCATAATACACCAATCAAAACTGATTTGTGGCATTTCAAAGACTGTATGGGATCACTGACATCACCTGACAATATTTGTCAACCACAAAGGTTTTCATACACACAATCATTGAGAACAATTATGATTTAGTATTATCAAGCATGAATACAAACTGGACCATATTCCGCATGTGATACTTACAAGTATTTTTTATTTTCGTAGACGTCATGTAGCTTCAACACATGTGGGTGTTCTATGAGCTTCAGAATAGCTATTTCCCGCTCCACCTGTAAAAAGAGATAGGTAGGAAAAAAGGGAGGAAGGAAAAGAGAGAAGGAAACAAATGATTAGTGTAACATCAACACGGTTAAGTTCCTTAAAGCAATCTAAGACCAATCGTCCATATCTGCCCTCATACACTCTAAAAAACGATTCATTCAGTAGATTCCACTTAAAAGTAAATACTTTTTCAACATAACATTTTTAGTTTTTTACCTCAACTTATTTTAGTTAGTTTACAACTCATTTTAATAAGTATGTCAAACTGAAAAAGAACAAAAAAAATGTAACTTACAAATGTAATGATTTTGAAAAAATATTTCTGCGTTCACTCAACTATAGGGATATACTAAGTTAGTTATCTATTGAGTTTCAACGGTTTGGTTTCAAAACTGAACACACGCCTGGACTTGCCCGGACTTTGCTGACCGCATGTTGAGTTGGAGCAATCTGCATTCATCCTGGAAGCAGAACTCTAGATAGCAGTGGAACAACAGGATTTTAACCTAATAATCTATCAAGTTACCTGGTAAGTAGCCATTTTTGTTCAGCTTAATTTACAACAGCTGCTTACTGCATATACAGTGTAACACAAGCTGTAAGGTAGTTATTAGCTACTATTTTTAAGCTACTGTAGCATGCATAGCATACTGATTAGCTAGCTGTTTGTATTTTCTAAGTTACTTATTCCAGGATGGT
>NW_011370787.1:145178-149270 GCF_000735185.1 Notothenia coriiceps
TATCGAATCTTCACGCTTCGGTATATAGCTTTATCTTGACACGGTTTGTGCAACGCAAACCAAAATACCTCCGCCCCCACAATGACCGGCATCACCCACGAACCACAGGAGAGAGAGAACAGGATCTAACAGAGGTCCACCGTCGGGAGGAGTCCACGAGGGGGTTACGGGGTAGTCCCGGAGGTATTTCCATGGACTCTTTTCCGACGTCAGTGAGAGAGGAAGAGGACGACGACGGTACACACCACTCGTACCACAGGACACAGACCACAGAGACACACTCCGGATCAAATTACACACACGACAAGTAACAATTCTCTCTGAACATGAAACATGGAACAACATTAACTCAATGAAAGGACAATCTTCCTTGTCCAACAAGATTCAAATAGAATCAAACCCTTGAATCGCGATGGTACCAGCTTACGTCAATAACATTCAAGTCGACAACCTATTTTCGCAGTTGATTACATTACTTTACAACATGAAAACATTGCAACCGACCACTCGGAAAAAGAAACTAATTAATTTTCTGGTAGAGACACCGAAGTGTTTGGCCAAAGAGAGGGGAAAAAAGAAAACGGCCAACAAAAGATAAACAATGAAGGGAAACCAATGGGATCCAGGTCATCCCTTGCATTGGTTACTATAACCTGTACCTCGGAACGGATGACATGTACATACTTCTACTTACACGTGTTGGTTTCGCATCACAGACTTGTCCCCGGGATATAATATGTCGGCCATTTTGTTATTTATGTCTCCTAGGATGAATTTGTGGGATATAGGTGACATAAAGTACCACGCACAATTTGTCGCGTAATTTACCACGTAAATTCAGGATAACATTCACCGCTTGGTTTGAGGGCCACGTAACCGTCCACACCACGTACCGAACCGTATACCTGGTAAAGAGACGATACTCTTTTACGTGTCTGTTTGGGACCTGCTATGGCCCACCGTACATTACGAACAAGGTTTACTCGAAATACTGCGGGTTTGCTGGGAGATTTAATAAACACAATATGTTTTGTAGTTTATAGTACTTGTTCAACCCTTCCCTTTTGAAAGGTTTTCGTTGGTACCCCCCGAGTTTTATTCCGGACATTTATAGTAAAACCTCTCTTGAAAGGAAGTTTTGGCCGAGTAATAACTTTTATTATGCCCTTATTATTCATAAATTCCATATTACTGTCCCATATTTGTCATATTATTATTACATTCACAATCCCACACAAGTGCACATAGGTAGCCTTGCACACACATTGAATACGCCTCTCTCATTACCTGACGACGATTCCGATTATCATAGACAGAGCATGATGCCAGAGAGAAGACACACACACACACCCCACCACACACAAACACACACACACACACACACGACAACACACACACACACACACACACACACACACCCACACACACACACACACACACACACACACCCCCCCCCCCCACACCCACCCACCACCCGACCAATTGTTTATAGTGAAAATCCAAGTCCAAGGTTAATAAGAATAAAAGACTTCGATTATTTCATGCTCCAATCCTTCCCTTCTCTTTCTATATTTGAGAGAGTGAACTACCAAAAGTTAAGTAAGTTTTGGAAATAAATAAGTCCACTTTGGGTACACCTCTAGTTAACTGAGAAAAAAAGTTACACTGAACTAATCCCCCTGCGCCCCCGCGCAGCACTGAAACACTTGTAGTCCACGCCCACCCGCAAGGTGGGCCCCACCCGCAAGGTGGGCCCCACCCTCGGGCCTCCTTCCGGTATAAATAGGAAGGCGGCCCGGCAATCTGCTCCCTCTTTTCTTCAGCAACCAGCAGCAGTACTGAAGCACAGGAAAATTAAGTAGACATGAGCAACAACTGTGTCCGTGATTGTCCCTCATGTAAGACGGGGTATATCATGAGCTATGACCTACACGCGATATGCGAATCCTGCCTGGGGCCAGAGCACGCGTACGCGGCTCTCAGCCAGCAGGTCGCTTGTTCGCATTGTGCCCGTCTCCCGTCAGCCGACAGGAAGCGAAGAGCGGACGCTCTAGCTGCTGCGGCTGAGGAGGACGATTGGCCCGTCCAGGAGCACAGGGACGACAGCCTGTCTCTGGAGCCGAGTGCGGGGCAGGAGTCGGACGACTCCTACCCCGTCTCCCTCCATGGCTCACCATGCGGCTCTCCCCTCCCCCCCCCCGGACGGGGGACGGAGCGAGGTACGGGTGTGACGGCCGAGCACGCGGTCCCCTTCTCCGTTGCCACGGCGCTGCCGGCGTTGGGGGGCATCATGCTGGAGCTGCCGGAGATCATCGGCAAGGCGGCAGCCTGCAAGGGTCTCCTCGTTCCCCTAGGACGGGAAACGGTAGCTCTGGATGACATGGCCGGAGTTTTTTCCCGGGTTCAGACGGGCAGGAGTGACCCGATCTGGCCGCGCTTCCCAGCCATTAGGAGGTACCAGGAGGGGGCTGCGGCGAACCCGAGGACCCTGAGGGCTCCGGTGGCCACCTTTGTTCCCTTCACTAAGGTGGAGGGATTCACTGAGGAGGGTTTCCCAACCACCCCCGCTCTGGAGCCGAGCTTGACGGCATTTTTTGGGGTTTGGCAGGCCAACTTGATCGCCGGACGGCGCCCTGCGTTGGCCTCCCCCAAGGACCAGTATGTCGCCCGCCAGGCTGACCGGGCGCACCAGTGTGCGGTTCAGGCGTCTGCGGCGGCGAATACATCGCGTTGCTGGCCAACTCGGTGGTTACGCTGGTGGAGCGGTCCACCACGCGTGGGTCCAGGGAAGACCGAGGAGAATCGGAGCCACTCACGCTGTGGCGCATCCCGTGGCCCCTGTCCCTCCAGGCGAGGATCGGCACTGTGGATGACGCAGATCCAGTCGCCACCCTCTGGCTCGCAACCGGCGGCTGTTACGAGCGCGCGCCAGAGAAAGTCTGCTGTATGCTCGATCAGCGCCCGGGCAGTGCAGTGAGGAATGTAGCATGTCCATCAAAAAGTGACCAGCGACCACAATTTATTTATGCAACAAAACGTTCAAGACCTAATATAAAATAAAGAGGTCGTTTAGAAAACAATTCACTCAGGCAAGATTTCAATGAATCATGAAGGTGGAATCTACAATATATCGATAATATATTTATTGTCATGGGTAGAAACATGTTTTTTTCTGTGTACAGTTGGGCATTTTAACATGGGGGTTCTATGGAAATTGCCCTTCTGCAGTAGTTCCTAGGCGGACCATTTCTTATGACCTGGCAGTGGTGGTTGGCTCCGTATTGGCGTCCGTCTGTTCCGCCCCACGAGTTTCCGCTTGTTCAAACGCCTGGACTTTAGAAGGCAGTGCTTCCGAAAGGCTTGCTTTCAAAATCAACGTGAGCATGATGACGTCCGAAGCAGCAATTGTTTCAAATCACGTGACACGTGACCGTCCCCGAAGGGCAGGCACAGCTGCTTCATTCTCCTAATGAATCAACGCTCACTGGTTCCGCCGTGCGCCAATCAGGTGACTTCAACTGGAAAAAAAGAAAAAGAAAAACAGCTGCCTCGTCTGATTCTGACAGGTGACAGGTTGAAACAGTTTCGAATTTAAGCGCTTTCAACAGCTTTATAACCGCTTTAAACAATGCGCAATTGTGTGGGTTGTTGTCAGTTTGTGTTTGTTGTTGGTATTGGCATGAATCATTTTAGAGCAAGCCCAGGAAGAAATATAAAGCTCGTTCTGGATCGGGTTGAACACTGTCCAAATGTGGAGAGTGTGAACCAAATAAGACAATTATGACTATTACAAAAAGAGTTGAAGCAGTTAAAAGAATATAAGGGCACCCAGTGCAGTGCATATAAAGAGAAAGAGTCTGCGACAGGGAGTCCAAAATGGCTTGATCGTGCACGTGGTTCAGAGAGAACTCAGAAAGTTCCCGGAAGTTCGTGGCGGGCCATTTGAATCCACGATTCTGAAATGCATTAATAACAGGATAGGAAATGCAATTTTGGTCAATGAACCTGTTAACCCTGAGCCTGTTTTTCAGGTCTCAGGCTCGAAAGGAGCATCCCAGAACAAATGAGCCATAATCTTCCGCCTTCTAAAAG
>NW_011370787.1:149336-166503 GCF_000735185.1 Notothenia coriiceps
AACTTGATCGCCGGACGGCGCCCTACGTTGGCCTCCCCCAAGGACCAGTATGTCGCCCGCCAGGCTGACCGGGCGCACCAATGTGCGGTTCAGGCGTCTGCAGCGGCAAATAACATCGCGTTGCTGGCCAACTCGGTGGTTACGGTGGTGGAGCGGTCCACCACCGTGGCTCCAGAGGAGGCGGAGGAGATCGGCAAGGCGGCCAGCACGGCACTCACGCTGTGCGCATCCGTGGCTGTCTCCCAGGCGAGGATCGCAGCGTGGATGACGCAGATCCAGCGCCACCTCTGGCTCCAACAGGCGGCTGTTACAGAGCCGTCCAGGAAGGTCTTGCTGGATGCTCCGATCAGCCCGGACGGGCTGTTCGGACCCCAGTTTTTAGCCATGGTAGAGTCCATGAAGGCAGCAGCGGAGCAGGCGGATGATATCCGCCAGCACGTTGGCTGGCTCAAGCCGGCGGCGAAGCCTCAGCGGCACCAGCGCCAACAGCAGCAGCAGCAGCAGCGGCCAACCCGGCCACAGCGACAGGCAGAGAGACGCTCACAGCAACCGCAGCCGAGGCGTCAGACTCGTCCGTCGGCAGCGGCACCGTCCCGCGCCTCCGCCCCCCCACCAGTGGAGAGGGGGGGTCAAAGAGGAGTGAGGTAATCCCGTTCGTCTTCTGCTCCACGAGAGCCGCCGAAGAAGCAGAGCTGGCCATGACGGTTTGGGGGAGAGTGTGAAGGAAATAAAAATGAAAGCTTATTTCCCAACCTTTTGTCTGAGTCATCAGTTTCAAATGTGTTTCACATATCCCCCACTCTGAGTGAACCAGCTGCCTATGACCTATCGGTTAATAGGTGTAGTAACTCAACTATGTGTAGTAACTCACAGGAGGCTTCTGGTGAGCATAGTGGAGTTTAATGGTTACTGGTAGTGCCGAACTGCTACTCCGGTTCATCACATACTTAGCATAACAACCTAGCCCCCAGTTCCTCTTCTATGCTTATTGAACGGCAACAACTTCAATGTGACAGTGCCACTTAGTGGACTGGTGAACTAACATGCAATGTATATATATATATGACCTTACAACATCCCCTTCCCCTCAAGCAGGTTATATACATCCAACAGGAACATTTTAACACTGTACCATTTTTTTTTTTTAATTAAACCTAACAGGTGACTCACAGTGCTGACGAGAAACTTCAGTCTTGGACCCAAGTGGATTCCAGGAATCATAGAGTCAGTGACAGGGCCAGTGTCATATAAAGTGATGCTGGGTGATGGGAGAGTAGTCAGGACACATGTGGACCAGATTCATGCTCACCACCAAAGACCAGAAAAAGACCATGAAAGACAACAGACTGACTCGACTCAGCTAAGTCAGGCAGCCGAAAAAGGAGAGACATGGCAGGACATTGAGAATGTGGTGCTCAGTGGGGACGAGTTGGAAGAGCCAGCAGCTACAGAAGCTGCAGCAGCAGAGAGGGTCCATGGAACGGTGGAAAATACAAGTCCAGGGAAGAGACAGTCAAAAAGAGAGACTAAGTTACCCAGTTACCTTAAAGACTTCCAGCTGAGCTAAGAAGGGAATAGATAATACTGTTGTGAGTCACCTGTTAGGTTTAATTAAAAAAAAAAAATGGTACAGTGTTAAAATGTTCCTGTTGGATGTATATAACCTGCTTGAGGGGAAGGGGATGTTGTNGTGTGCCTTGGCAGTCGTCTGTCCCTCCCCCGACTGGCCTCGGGAGTCAGGGGTCTGTGGAGACGAGGAGATGGGTTGAATTAATTATCTCCGAATCTGGCAGAGTCTTGCCTCCACTCGCTGTGTTGAACTTTGTATAACTAATGTTGAACTCTATAGTCCAAAGCCCCACAGGCTGCGACACTACGGACCGAAAAGACATTGAATTGTCTCGGATAATAAATTAGTCTATGAACTTTATGTCAGTTTGTTACCAAGGAATGAGCCTTGACTACTTCAAAGAGCACATTTTTTTGTATTCACTTATATCAGAAACCCTTACAATGGAATAAGCTGAATAATGATATGAGTCTCCCGTCTGTGGGAAGTGGCTGCCCATCATGTTTCAAATGATGAGAGAGAAACGGACAGAAAGAGAATACGCAGTATGTGCACACATGACAGTATGTCAGCAGTCATTGGCTCTGAGGCCAAACAGAATGGAGCGCGGCGATCCGATACAGGAGGAAGGCCAGAACCAACACTACATGTGTGAGTGTGTTTGTTTCTCTAGGGAAAAGCTAATGTTTCTGAATCTAAGCCATCCCTTTTTTTCTCTCTTGCTGTCATGCCACTATGCTGTGGGGCTGTGGGAGGGAGGGCAAAGAGAGCAAGCCTCAGGAGAGAAGGATGGACATGCTGTGAGAAACCCTGCTGATACAAGATAACACTGACGCCTTATAGGTACACCACTCCTCCACTCGTATGTCAGGAGTGAGTTTTGTTCTTGAACTGTTAACATTCACACATATGGTGCGGCCAAGTCATTTGTATTACACCACATATGATGAGTAGGTGAAATCCTCCTTCTTGGCCACTTTCACAAAAAGGTGCTTGTATGTTCTTGAAAATAGAATAAAGAAATAAACCTTAGATTCAGAAAAACATTCAGGAACATTGATAATTAGAGCTTGTGGTGGTTTGAAAATGTTTCCAGCATTTTGGAACCGGCACATAAAACATAGTTCTTCTGCAGTATTTTAGTTTTATAAATGTGTTTCGATAAAGCCTTTTTTTGGACAAACAAAAGCCAACATGTAAAATGTCTCAATTTAATCGCTAATTTGAATACATCTTACCCACCGTCTTGCACTGCTGCAATGTTCCATTATTTATTTTAATGAAGTGATGTTATTTTATCTTTGACCTGCTCTTGTGTGTCTTTTATTTCATGTTTAAAGCAGACACTATTTCTTCTTGGCCTGACCAAATCTCCCTGTGCACTGCTTTCGAACACCTACTGTTAAACTGATGGTCATATTGATGAGGTGGTGGAAAAAAAGTAGTATCTTGCCACTGCAGTTAACTATGGTCTGACAAGCTTCCCCTGAGAGCAAGGGATTTTCTGTACCGTATTTCATACCATATCAACTATCATCATGCTGAGTGGGGCAACTTCAGTAATCCGCAGTTTAGTCTCAGGGTGGGTTAAATTGTTGCTAGCCGCTAGCACTAACATCTAGCAGAGGGAGGGTATCTTTAGCATGCAGCGGTTGGTGGTTGCTGCTGATGCCTGCTCTGTCTCTCCCCTCTGAGCCAGTAAGCTGATGGCGGCGGCTGCTGCTGTTGGGATAAGAACAACTAATTAGCCAAAGTGACTCTCTCTCCTCCTGAAGCAGCACAACTTCAAAGTCACTCTACTGTCCCCCAGCCCAGCGAGAGAAAGGAAGAGAGAGAGGGAGAGGAGGGATGGAGAGCAGGATGAAGGGAGAAAGAGTGCAGGGAAGTGTGTGTGTGTGTGTGTGTGTGTCTGTCTGTCTGTCTGTCTGTCTGTCTGTCTGTCTGTCTGTCTGTCTGTCTGTCTGTGTGTGTGTGTGGTGTGAGAGGGTTAGCAAGGATGGTGTACATGAATTAGAAATACTTGGATAAATGTTTTGTGAAGTAGATATCGCCACACAGCTACAGTAGTTTTGATGGGTTTTTCAGCACGATGGGGTTACTTTTGGTTTACTGATTTTCCTTGATGTCAGCCATAACAATCCAGTTGAAAATGTGGGTGAGAGAAAGACAGTTTGGAGATGGAGAAGCCAGCAGTATAATTGCCCCCTGAAGCAAATAATTGAAGTGCTAAGGACATTGCTTGTAAGAGATGAGAACAACTGGGCAGGCCAGAGAATACAGATATATTACCGAAGATGGCCTTAAAGAAAAGGCCAAAGAGGAGAAACAAGTATTGTTTTTCCTTCTATCACCAAATCAGAACTGAACAAACATGAGGTAAAGTTTCATTCAGAGGAGTTTGAATGCACATCATTTAAAATGAAGTCTCAGGACTCAAAGAGGCAGAGAAAGCAAGGTATAAAGGTTGAGTACACCAACCGACAGGGATGGTTGTAGGCGGGTGAGGAGCAGAATGCCACGGCCACAGATGAATCATACAAGGTCTAATCTTGTTATCCCGACACCTCGCTGACAACACTGTAGCTTTCTTTCTCCGCCATCTCTTCTCTTCCCCTCCTAATGATTATAGATTGGCCATTCTCTCCCATCTCTGTTGTGCCGCGAGTGGGTTGGATATAGAAATGCCTCCAACACGCACACGTTTAACTTGATGTGTGCATACGTGTTTGTGTGTGTCCACGTGTGCATGTGCCCGTGCTACTGCGGAGACAACTCAGACACCCCTTAAAATAAATGGGTTTCATATGTTGTGCCCCCTGCGCGTTGATCCATCAGCTTTATATGGTGCTGAGCCAGAAGCCAGGGCTTAGCACACAGTTTGATCTTAACAGGCTGACTGCACAGAAAGACTTACCAACTCCGTCTCTCTGCTTTTAGCTTTCACTCGCTTCCGCCTGTTTAATGTATGTAGGCAATCAAATGTTGGGTGGATTTAAATATTTGCAATTTCGAAAGTCAAATAGTTTAACACGTAAGCAATGTTTTCAGTGTGGAGTGTTTGTAGAAGGATGTCGGAAAAACCTACTGGCCCAATGTTCACAATAATTGTCGTAAAGGTATAGCACACGGCAGGAAAAAATCCATTACATTTTGGAGCGGATCCGAATCACAGGGGGGATACATTCATTATTTTCTTACTTTCATTAACTTTGAGAGAAGGCCTTGGCAAATGTCTCCGCTCTTCAAGTACCCTTCTAGTTTGAATAAAGATTCAAGCTACACTGCAGAACAAAACGTTTTGAGTCAATACAGTGCATTCCAAGTAATGCTGTTTTATAAACTACTGACCAAACATTCTCCCTGAAAAAGAGCATTACCAATCTGTCCCTCTTCCTATTCTTACACAGTGTTTTTCTCTCCATGCCTTTTTCCCTTACAGCATTCTGTAGGAAGCTAAATAGGGAAATGGATTTCCCCCAACCTGTAATGTTTTACATAGCCCTTTGTATGTTATCAGTCAATATGAAAGTCGCTCATCTTTCTACATCCTAATTTGCTTTCCAATCACCACTCCTAAATCAATATATACACTTTTTTTCCAGTCTTTATTGAGTGTTGACGAGGCTCTGGTGAAACGGAAATGGGGAATAGATTTTAGCTACAGGGCACAACATGTTTGAAGATTGTAAAGAGATGTCAGCTTTCAGCTCTATCTGTGTCCCATTATCTTTCATGCTAAATACCATTGACTAAAGGCTCCAAACATTGCGTTTTAAACAGTTCTACCCTGTAGCTTGTGATCCATCACATCCTGGAGAAAGACATGTAGAACCGTTAGTGCTGCTGCTCTCTGTGGTGACAAAGCTCATCAAACACACACTGTGTTGTTTGACTGATTTTACCTCTCTCGTATGTCTTATCGAGATAAAACAGAGATGGAGTACAGACAAAATAATGAAATGGAGGATTGGGAGAACACAAGATGTAGCGGGATTCCCCATTGAGCTCAACAGGAAACAGACAGATGTCTAAACCGATGGCATTAGTTTCTCTTCTTCAAAGGCAGAAGCCGCTGTTTGTCAGATAAATGACAAAGCTTGGTTTGATTATTGTATGTGTCGTTGCTTTTGGTTTTCCACTTTTCCTTTGTGAGGGCCCGTTTTCATGAAGCTACTTTACCTTTAAATGTAGTTGTGGTTTCATGAGGAGATCACCAAAGATCCCTTTAAAGTTTAGGTTCCTTTTTTATGTCTTTGAATTTCTTTGTTAAGCACTGGGATTTCCTACCTCTTCATACTGCCTGTGGACTCACTGAAGTGTATTTTGGGGGTGTTTCCTCTAAGCCACTAGGTAGCACACAAACACTTGTTTGATTAGGTACCGGTAATTGAATAGGTTCATCATGTTCCTTAAGAGCAAAACAGGACTCTTTTTCTATTCTCAAACCTTTCATTTGTTTTCATATCATGTTGCTTCCAATTAAAGACAACAACTCCCAGTGCCCTGCATCTCAACATGTTGCACATCATTATGGGCCTGTGAGTGATTTCATTCTATTTTATATTAGCCTGTGCCCTGTGTTAATGTGGGACATAAACCAGCAAAAGTTTGCCATTGCTTTAATTAACACTCATAAACATGCAGATCCAAACAAGGTAGCTCTGGTGGTATGAGTTGGAAATTGTTTAAAAAAGTGCAGAAACATTTGTTGTGTGTTTAATGTTTCATGATAAACTGTATCAGAGATTTGCATTTGTACAACTGATGGAGAACAAAGTACATCCCTCTGTTATCGGCAAAACTGTGATAAGTCTATTCATATACCATGCCATTATATAACTGTGATTCATGTGTGTGTTTGCATGCAAGTCTGCGTGTGACAAGTGCACTTATGTGTGCATATCACACATACCATAAGTGACACCATGATTGACAGCTCCATGAACTTTGTCCAGCTGCTCAGACACACACACACACACACACACACACACACACACACACACACACACACACACGACTCTCTTTAAGGTTTTGTCTGTCGTCTTGCTGCAGGATTTGGTCAGTAATGGTCTCAGATCAGACAGGCAGGGTTGTGGGGTGAATCACAGCTCGTGGACAAACATGACACAAAGAGCACTGCTAGAAATGCTTCTAACTGGCCCATTTGCAGGCACAAAAGACCATTTACATAGAGTAGTAGAGTATACTCTGATTTTTTAAATATTTTGTTGTATATCACAATAAGTTGAAAAGTCACAGTAAAATCATAGTGATGGTTGATAGAAGTTCTATACAACTAATAGCCTAAATACTAATACTACTTGATGTCCTATTTGGAATTTCGGATTGGAACAAAGACAATTTTGTAATATAAATTGATATGCATAGGACATGTACGCATATAACTAGATACAGACCAATTTAACTCCGCTGTATTCAGCACATTTCTTTATTTCTTGATTATGCTCTGAAATTGCTTCGATAAGGCTAAATCATTACACATAGGCTTCATTCATTTATAAACCAGGAATACATTTTACTGCATTAAGCTGAATTTAGGTCCTAGTTGGCAGTGTTAATGAGGTTGGGAAAGATCCTGATATATATGTGTTGGCTTTTTCAATCAGTGTGTGAACTCCTAAAGCAAGACACTTTTATCTTCATCAGCTCCTTCTTCATCTCTGTGGGGCTGTTTGCTAATGACCCTGTTGTGCTGACGCTCTCTCAAGAACATGCTCTCTCTTTCTTTCCCCATCACTTAATAACACAAAGCATGTATACATCGTGTACTGTACACACATACAGGAACTGAATACTTTTGCACACATGGTTTGCCATTATTAGGGTAAATTAGTATTCATACGCAGAACCATCAGAGCATAAGAGTGTGCCTTTTATGTGGCAAAGACGTAGTGTAACGCCTAATTAACAAAGCGGAAGCTATAACATCTCCCTGATTACATTATTAGAGCTATTTTGAACTTGCTTACGAAGTTTCTAGCTAATTTTGGTTATTTCAGTTGACCAGTCTTTCTTACTGACCTGTTGTCTGTCCAGTATTGACTCCCCTGCCCAGTTAACTATTGACTATACATGTGTCAATGAATAGGCCATGTATTCAAATGTAGTGATAATTAGTTGAGTGAGTTGATCACTGTTTGGTAATCAGTACTTTCCGCCTGAATGATTGCTTACATTTTCTTACTTTCTTTGTCTAAGTTGCCTTCACATAAATAACTTTACTTTAACACCATCACCAGTGTTGAAGTTGACATATATTTCCTTGTTTTATTTCATATCACCTTTTTTTTTTATTGTGATCATCCATTTCCCAATGGTTTAGTGTGGTGTTTTTCTCCATGTAAAACATTCTGTAATAGAACATTACAATGTTTCAACTTTACCTGCCAGTGCCGACATCATCTTAATTTGTAATACAATTATGCTTATAAACTTTACACCTCATATCACATTTTCTTTACAGTCCAATAGACTGCAACATTTAATCTCCCAAATGTACATTATTGGTATTTTAAGATTGGCATCAAAAAAGAAAAATATCCTTTCAGCAAGATAAGGTAGCAGATGGCACATTTCTCCAGTGTCTATAGAGGATCCAATTTTCCTCTTCTGCGCTTGAAACACTCCCATCTACCTAAAATGCAAATATAGGCGACTTTAGATTATTATATTTACACTTTTTTAACTGATGTACTGTAGATGACCTTCATATCTAATCATCACATTCAGTTCTGCACTCTCCCTCTAGTCTGAAAACCAGTTCATCAATCTACATGTTACATCTCCACACAAACCAAGGTCACCTTACCAATCCTCTCTTATGAGCCACGCAATGGACGAGTTGACGAAAAGACACTTTAGACGGCCAACACAAAAACATGGCTGCCAGAGGGATCCGCTGCCTGCCCGTCACTGATAAATCACTCATCTTCCTTTTGGCCTTTGCACAACAACCGCCATACACATACTGTTATACGCACAAACACACATTTACCCTCTCCCCAGTCCGTCCAGCTCCATCCCAACTATCAGCCCATGCAGTATGTTTGAGGAGGTTGATGATTATACCCTCTGACCCCGGGGTGTGGAGGACCTCTGCCATTAGACTTTATTATGACCAAGGTTATCCAGGGACATGTCTGTTACTGTGGAATGATGTGGCCTGCCACTGGTCTAAGTGGCAGCTTGATGGATATGTCAGCAGCACAAACACACATCATACACATTATTAGAGAGATGGAATGAGAGAAACGGAGAATAAATGATAGGATGATATGAAAGGAGGAAGAGTAGCAGGAGATTTGGTCTTACGTGGGAGTGGGTAATGAGGAAGATTTGAAAGGGTGGAAGATGGATAAAGGATAAGGACTAGCGAGCTAGCAGAGACTATGTCCACATCGATTTACATGTCTCTCGCATTGATCAGACTCTCCCGTGTAGGGAATTTACCTTGTCTTCACAAAGGATGACTGATACAGTGATTATCAGAAAACACCTGCTGCGCTGACTGTGTATCCATGTGTGTTTGCGGGCGTGCATGCTTGTGTTTGTGAGGTCCACCGGGTGAAGGGAAAAGCGATAAACAGAGCAGGATGAAAGTAAGAGATTAGTTTTTTTCAGTTGAGCGACTTTGACTGAAATAGAATCATACAAATACGATTTTTATTTTGTTTTGCTCTCAGTGGGACTAACTCAAAAGCAGAAGATAACACAACTACCTTAAGCGCACGCTCCCTCGTCAAATAATGTTAAATCCATCGCCACGAGCCTCCTCCGTCAATTTCGAAACCAATTTTTGATAAGCAGGTTCTCCCAGGAACACAACTTAATATCATCTGGAAAAGTATTGGCCATGACCTGCACACCAAGAAGAGGAAGAGCACATGTGTGTCTGCGTGTGTGTTTGCCCTTGAAACTGATGTCCTTACCTCCCGCTTGCAAAGACTGACATACAGCGCTTTCAAACCACTAAACGCCTTCCAATTTACATGCGTGGGTAAGCACATACACTAAGATACACACACATGCATACACACCAGCTTGGTTACCCTCTGTTCCTGGCAGAAAACACAGATTCTGCCCTACTGGCTCACTGACCGACATATGGATGGATGGAGGTGGCTCGCGGCTTGCCGTCATCAGAGGCGTGTGTGTACAGTGTTTGTGCATCATGGGTTAACGTGTCCACATGTCACAAGCGCGAATGGACGATGAGCTGACTGGCTTTGTCCGTGAGCCAGGGGCCAAGCTGTGCCGTCTCCTCCCCTTCTGCTCACTGACAGTTGGACCCACGTCTCCTTCTCTCTGGCTATTACCCCATCCATACCTTCCTTCCTTCTCCATCACCCAAATGTTATATGATATGATATGTTATGATATGATTTCTCTACCAAACCCTACTCCCTGCAAACTATCTTTGAGATTTTTGCTAAGGACAAAAAACTATTACATTTACCACACAGAAAGCAAGCTCTAAAAATGTGTATTAACACGGTCTTAGATACATATATTGACAACACAAACATCAAATGTAATGTTAATAATTTAAGGACTTTTTTAGGATGTATTTTCTTTGTCTAATGGCTTTCTAAGTTGAGACTACAGTACATTGTCTTTATGTAATATCTGCTGTTGTGACATTACATTCGTGAAATAGGTCATACTTGGATAACACTTTTATCATAAATTGGGAGTAGTCAAAGTCTCTGAATTAAAGCTGGTGAGATTCAAATATTTCAATTGTTTAATGTTTTTGGAAGAAGACAGTTCTTTAAACGGCTTTAGAAAAATGTATCATTATATTACATTTAGCTTTTATCCAAAGCCACTTACAATAAGTGCATTCGACCAAGAAGATACAACCTTGAAGAAAACAGAATCATATAAGTACATCAGGTTTCATAGAGCCAAAACATTTCAAGTGCTACTCAACTGGCTTTAGATAAGCCAGTCCTTCATTAGTATATAAGTGCTCTTTTAATAATTCTATCGCTCGAAGTGGAGTCGAAAGAGATGAGTTTTCAGTCTGCGCCGGAAGATGTGCAAGCTGTCTGCTGTCCTGATGTCAATGGGGAGCTCATTCCACCATTTTGGAGCCAGGATAGCAAACCCACGTGTTTTTGCTGATGGGAACTTGGGTCCCCCTCGCAGTGAGGGTGCAGCGAGCTGTTTGGCCGATGCAGAGCGGAGTGCACGCGTTGGGGTGTACGGTTTAACCATGTCCTGGATGTAGGAAGGGCCAGATCCATTCGCAGCATGGTACGCTAGTACCAATGTTTTTAAGTGGATTCTAGCGGTTACTGGAAGCCAGTGAAGGGAGCGGAGGAGCGGCGTGGTGTGGGAAAATGTAGGAAGGTTGAAGATCAGACGAGCAGCTGCATTCTGGATGAGCTGCAGAGGTCGGATGGCACATGCAGGTAGACCAGCCAGGAGGGAGTTGCAGTAGTCTAGGCGTGAGATGACGAGAGCCTGGACCAGAAGTTGAGTCGCTTTCTGGTTCAGGAGGGGACGTATCCTCCTGATGTTGTAAAGAATGTATAACATTACATTTTATTTCATTTGACACTTTGTATATAATCAGGACAATTATAAAGGTTGTGAAGAGAGCATTTGTCCACAGAACAAATAACACCAAACAACCCTTCAGAGTGTTATTATTCATTTGTTATTAAAATCCTATCATGACATCTTATGAAAAGGTCTAGCAATATTGTTAAAAATAAATATCAGTCAGATACTTCTATCAGCTCCTTGACTGTCACGCTCCTCATATCACCTTACCTGTTATAATTTCACTCTGTGGGCTGTGTCATGCGCGCGGCTGCTAAAAAGGTTATTATTTCCCGTGTTGTGTTAATTAGCAACAAAAGAGGCTGCAGAACTCAGGGGGGTGAGCTGGCACTGCCACTGTGCTCTCTTTCTGTCTGTCTCCTCTTCATTTCTCTTTTGGTCTTCTCCATTGCAAATAATTACATGGCTTATGCTTTATCCCTCTCACATTCACTCATCCTTTCTCTGTCCCTCTTTTGCTTTTCTATCCATCCAGCAGCTCTTGCACGCGCTGTAGCTCCCATGTTAGCATATAGCCACCCACGTTTTTTATCTGACACACATGGCTGCCCTGTTGACTTTGATCCTCAGATCTCAGTATCAAGGGACCATTCACTCACTCGCCTGGGGGAGGTGACAGAAATGTCTGTGTTTTCCTTCAGTGTGCATGAGAGGGAGAAAGAGAGCGAGAGGCAATAAGTGGAGAGTGAGAGATGACAGAGCCTGTGATCCAATATTTTCCCCTTGTGAGACTTTGGAATGGTTTCTCTGTTCGGTTGCCCTGTGACATGTGTGTGACATGAATCTAATCTCTTTGCGTCTTTGTTGTTGCCTGGCTGTCTGTGATCCTCCGTCCTCTATCTCTGGACTCTTAGACACATAGATGAAACTATTGACGTCGCCAGTCATTTGTTTGCTCGTCCATTCAGCCATTCAGATCCAGGGCTGTAATTTAAAGAATCAATAGCGAGCTGATGGAACTATGCTAGACTGGCTTTCATCCTTTGAATGGAAAGTGACACATGTGAGCTTTAGCGACTGCTTTGCCTCATTTATCCATGTAGCTCCAGTATTCCCAGTAGCCCTCTCTCACACAGTTATTCTTTTCTATTATAAAATACCATCTGCACCTGCAAATTACACCATAATTACAAGTAATACATCACATCAGACCTACTTTGAAAAAGAACAACATCAAAATGAAATAACAGTTAAAATAAAATGGCTTTTAATCCACAGGGTACGAATGCAGTTTCTTAAAGCCTGGAAGTATGATGTCATATTTTTATTTCATCACATGTAATTTGTAGTTTTCATCCTAACCGGAATCATCTCTGCATTCCCACATTTCATAGGACGAATTACAGTATCTACCTTTCCAATAGCAAATATTGATTATTGTCAAATTTCAAAATCTTGTTCAATCTCTGGTTTCTGATCAGGTGTTTTATCCTTCCTTTTTCTTACTCTTTTAACCCTGTTTGTTTTTGGAAAATATATAGCAAATTGGCGATACATTGAACTGTTAAACGCAAGAAAGATGACAAGAAAAGGTGTGTGTCCATCTGACCAACCGGCCATCTGTCCGTGTGCCTTAGTGCTTTCGTCTGTGTGTGTGTGTCGGTGAAAGGTGTCCAAGCGCCTGCTAATAAAGGCTTAATGAAGTGCAATGGAGATATGGAGAGAGCTGTCCGCACTCACAGATGTGAAACTTAATGAGAGAGTGTGCAGCCATGTACAGGAGCCAGGGCCGAGGATGACCACCTGGTATTTATATTAGCATGAAGTTATGTAGGTGTTAGATGAATCTGTGTGTTTGAGGCTTTGATAAGAAGTGTTACTCAGTTTTTGTGAAGAAATGCAGTTGTTATTGTTGTTGTTCTAGCTGTCTCACTTGCTTGTCAATGTATTTCTCAGATAATTTATTCTGGACATTTATAATGGAAACTGTTGACTGTATTATACTAGAAGAAAGAGAGGGTTGCTCCACAGATTTACATTAGTGTGTTAATCAACAGCTAATCTTGCAAAAGCAGTTGTACAGTTAATTCTTCACATTAAGCCTCATTTCTCTTATTTCAATTAAGTAAAAGGAGGCGCTTAGAGGAAGCTTAGGAAGCCAGCTGCTGGCTCTGTAGCATTTCGACAGCTCATCTCTCCCTGAGTCCTGGGTAGCATTAGTCTCTCTGCAGGGATCCTTGCTGCCAGCTAGCTCGCCAGCCTCCATGGGTTCATTCTTAACAACGCACCTTAGCCTCAGGTGAAAAAGTGGCAATGCTGATATCGCTCATTAGTCTCCGGATTAGCCCTGGTTAGCCTAGCCGGTACTCCCACTGATACTCCATGCTAATGCTAATTACGCATTTACCATTTTACCCTTTCTACACAAGCTGTGTGCCTTGCTTTATTAGCTTTATATTCTCCCATGACTTCTCCTTGGCTTTGGCCTCAGCACGTGTTGCTCTGCTCTGCATTTCTTCTCTTCAGTGATTGATAGTTAAAGAGTGGAGATAGGGATGCAGCTATTTCTGGCAAAAAATAATCATCAGAAGTGTGTCAAGATAGGGTACCTGAGCTGACAGTAATCAGTAATACAGGCTGTTCTGAAATGAAAAACAATGTGAGAGCATAATTAAGAGGGAGGATCCTGATTTTACGCTCGGTCAAGCGTTCAGCTTTGTGGGAGTTTAACAAAAACTGAGTTAGCTGGCAGATCAGAGCTTTGACTTCATTCCACATGAGTGTTGTTCATAAAGTTAAGCCACGATGAATGTGACATTAAAGCTGCCTGAAAGCTGTCACAGGCAAGGGACAAAGTGAAATTGACTTTGATGAGATTGAGATGAGGCAGAGGAGCCTCCACCTCACACTGTCCTTTCATCCTCTTCATCGTCAGACAAAGCTGAACACAGAGGGTGGACAAGAAAGGTGAAGGAGAAGGAGGAGCCGATAACTGCAAGAGGAGCAGGAGAGCAGCACAGGGGGCTGAAGATTAGCTGGGGCTCCTGTCGAAGTTGGTCCATGCTGATTTTCAGTGGCAGCTGTACATGCTGACTACCACTCTCCTGAGATGCTGACACAAATCCAAACTGATGCTCGATTTTCGTGAAATTCTGCTCTCACCGTACACACAGTACAGTGTATATGTCTCTCAGCAGTTCTGTAAGCAACAGCAAAAAAAGAAATTGAACCTGGACATGGCAGGAGTTTAGAGTATACAGTATATACAGCCACAGTCTCAAACTGACTGCAGGAAGAAATTGCCTCTTTTTCAAGATGCTGATGTCCCTGTGTTGACATTTTGACCTCAACTCAACCACAGGCTGGTACTCTTAGTAGACAGATATGTTCAAATGGGGGATGTCTGACTGACAGGTTATTCAACTTCATGTCTTCTATCAAACCAAGTTCATTTCTGCTCTCCTCAGGGAAACCACTGGCCTATGTAATGTAATTGCAAAAAGGGGCTTGTTTTATGAGAGCAGAGGATCACTATTTTTGCGAGATAAGACATACTCAACCTGTTTAAATTCAGTTTTAGAAGAAAACTACATTTTCCACCTAAGATAGCTGTGCTGGATGCCTGGAGTGTGGTCAAAGCCTATCTCTGTCCTTGCCGCCAGAAAGTGCAAGTCAGCATCTTTCATTGGTTTGCTTATTCCCTCTAAGCTCCTATGCTGGTTGTGTGAAGTGCTATTACAGATTGCTGCCTCTCAGATTTATCTCTCTAAGCGACCTTCTGTTGACCTCAGGAAAAATGATTGCCGAGAACTCGTCGGCTGTGTTCGGGTCAGTCCGTTTGTCTCCCTGGTACTTCAGTTTTGGCATTGAGAGTTGCAGTGTACACTCTAAAACAAAATACACCGGCTCTACTTAAATACATTGAGGTAACAATTTGCGTGGATCTTTTTAAGTATTTCCAATTTAATCGATTATTAAGTTAATCCGAGTACCCATTTATAATCTGATTAACTAAATTAGTTCAGTACTACAAACATTGCTTTCACCTTTAAAATCTAAATTAAATTGAACCAACTTCATTTTATCATTTTAATCGTAAAGATGGAGTGATATTAAGTTGCATTTTGTTTAATTTAAGTCCATACTACTCAAAAATGTCCATGCAAATTGTTACCTTAATTTGTTTGAGTATTATAAACAATAGACACATTTAAGTTCCACTTAACAGTTTATTTTAAAATGTTCTTTACACAATGACCTTTTTATAACAAATGTTCTCAAATATGAAATATAAGTAAAATACAAAAATTAAAATAAAGGCATGAACCTGCTTCCAGCGTTTTTAACATCTCTTTTAGGTAAGTCAGGTTGAGTGCGTATAATTTGCCCCATCATTATGGCACAGTTTCTTGTCGCAGCCGAGATTTGAAGGACTTCTGTTCTTTCAATCACTATTCTTGCATCCGCACCCCTGATCAAGTCAATAGTCAGCACCTCATTGCTAATTTCCACTTCACCATCGTGGAATAAGTAGATTAGAAAATAAATGTCAGTGTTTTTGGTGCAATCAGATTTGAAAACATTGCATTGTGTTTCAGGTAAACACAAGTTACAGTATGATTTAAGCATCGTCTTTACTTGAAGAGATCCTCTTTTTCACGAAAACACACCACCAAGCACCGGATAGCAACCTCTTTTATTCTTTCCACCAAATCATCCTTAAAAGGAGAACATTTTAATGTTAAGAAAGAAAAACAAAGGCTTGTTTGCAAAAACTGAACATGCCGGGCATTGTCTGTTGTTGTTCGTATTTATTTTAAATCAGTTTTTATCAAATTTAAAGTTAATAAGAAGAAAAAATATATATAAATACTGTAATACAAATAATAAACTTTGACTGAAACTTTGAAACAAAGGATACAGGAGGATACAAACAGCTTGTCACGGTTTGTGAAGGAAGCAGGACCCAAATGCAGATATAAACTGAAAAAACTCCTTTATTTCAAGGCTATGATATAAACAATGACAAAACAGAACACTCACCGCAGAACTAGTTATGGCACAAGACGAACCGACAAAGACAGACAGAAAACCCAGAACTTAAATACACACAAGACTAATCACACAACAAGACACAGGTGAGGAGGGAGGAGAAAACACAGGGGCCACAGGTGAACATAATCAGACAATTAGACACACCAGGGAAACTAATGACAAGAGGAAAAACACAGGGAAAAGGTCCAGACAATAACCCAGAGGAAAACATGACAGGGAAAACAGCAAAAACACCCAAACCAACAAAACTATAAACGTGACATAACATGAGAATCGTGACATAACCCCCCCCTCAAGGGACGGATTCCAGACGTCCCAAAAAAACAAAGTCCAGCAGGGTGGGTGGAGGGGGTCTGGAGGACGGGTCTCGGGCGGACGGCCCGGGGGCAAGGTAGAGACCAAGGTGGGGAATTCGGGCGGACGGCCCGGGGGCAAGGCAGAGTTCAAAGAGGGAATCTCGGGCGGACGGCCCGGGGGCAAGGCAGAGTCCGAGGAGGGGTGAAGACCAGACTGCTCCGGAGGCCGGTCAGGAGCCGGTGTCGGCAAGATCCCCCATGGAAGAGGACACAGGACCGGCAGGACCCCCGGCTGGAGAGCGCAGTCGGCAGGAATCCCCAACGCGACAAGACATGGAGTTTGGCAGGACCCCAGCGGACAGAAGAGTCAGTTCGGCGGGACCTCCAACGTGGCCCAGGACCCTGGGGTCGCCAGGACCCCCCGGTCAGAAGAGCAGTGCTGCGGGACCCTCCAACGGCTCAGGACATCGGAGTCAGGCAGGCCCCCGGCAAGAAGAGAGTCTGCGGGACCTCTAACGTGGTCAAAGACATGGATGTTGGCAGGACCCCGGCAGAAGAGCAGTCCTGCGGGACCTTCCAACGGCTCAGGGACATGGGGTTTGGCAAGGACCTCCCAGGCAGACAGAGTAGTCTGCAGTGACCTCCAACGGCTCCAGGACATTGGGGTTGAGCCAGGGACCCCGGCAGAAGAGTAGTCTGCAGGACCGTCCAACGG
>NW_011370787.1:166531-218612 GCF_000735185.1 Notothenia coriiceps
AGGCAAGACTCTGCCAGATTCGGAGATAATTAATTCAACCCATCTCCTCGTCTCCACAGACCCCTGACTCCCGAGGCCAGTCGGGGGAGGGACAGACGTAGAGGGACGACGTGTGTCATGAAGTACGTGCACATACATATGAATAAGTGTGTGCCTGTATGACAAATGTACACACACTCGAAATGCGAGTGTACGGCCCATATGTGTGTATCAGTGTGTGTCTGCATGCGTTGCACACACACCTGTCCAGGAGAGTCAAATTCTCCCCTAATGGCACCACGGGGACCTAAGACATTAGCATATTAAAAGGTGACATTTCACAGTGTGAGTCTTGCAGTGGAGTGCAACGCGATCACTCTGACAGTCTGACAGCCACACAGGCAGGTCTGAGAACAGACACATGATACTGTGCAATGCCACACTATGGGAATATGCAAAAGTGGCTGGGATTCAGAAAACACCTGTCCAAGCACTGTGTGGTTC
The DNA here is from genome assembly GCF_000735185.1 of Notothenia coriiceps. Taxonomy (NCBI): domain Eukaryota; kingdom Metazoa; phylum Chordata; class Actinopteri; order Perciformes; family Nototheniidae; genus Notothenia; species Notothenia coriiceps. Next base: position 167,015 of record NW_011370787.1, read on the forward strand.
CACTGTTATGTTTAGTGTACAATTTTATAAAGAGAACTTTTACAATGGACCTCACAAAAAGTGTTGACTAATCGGTCAAGTCTCATAATTTATTATCGATGCAAAATAAATCGACACATAGGCTTTGATATATTATTATCTCCAATCAATATACACACACACACACACACACACTGTACACACAAGCAGAGAAATGCTGACACTGCAATAATACTGCATGTGAACGGTATATCAACTAGATTTCCAAACGACTGAACAATACCTGTGATTCATTGGGTGACAAACAGCACAAGCACACACACCATTCACAAACAAGCATTGCTCATCATAGCCACACACACTAGATATAAAAAGGAAAGACAGACAAAAAAAAACTATACTACATCAGGTGTGTCCTCAAACGTTGTATCGACTTATTGATCAGTGTAAGTACCTCCACAAATACAAATATGAAAGCACCACTTTAAATATTCTGACAACCAGAGATGTCATCATAAGTGTCTTAAAAATACTGTAAGTCAATAAGTAAAAAAAAAAAACCATAAAGAATGACAAAGCAACTTAAGGACGTTTTGGTCTGTAGTTTTGGTCTTAGCAACATTTTCGACTAAGATGAGGCAGCCGTACAGAACAATGATTTGTAAAACTCAGTTTGAAAAACTGACATGCAGAATTATTGTGAGGATTGATTCAGGTTTTTGGCATCCACTCTCAAAGTCACAAGAAAAGTGTCTCTTTTCAGAGGAACTCCCACCATCCAGACGCACACATGCAACACGCACGCACAAACACACCAGCAGCTGAAAGAACAGTGACAATGGCTGAGTTCAGTAATTGGCTCTGAACTGCTGCTTCAGCAAAAGTCTTGGTCCTGTCGGGAAACCTGTCAGTGTTTGGCATTCTTAAAATCAATATCATCTGCAGGACAGCACCATGTGAAATACCTGGTTGGAGGACATTATCGCGCTACCTTCCTCTCTGCTGTCACATGTTACGTCAACTACTGCTGCTAAAACTAATAATACTCCTTCAGTGCTGAGCCAACTGAAATGACCTGTCTTTCCCTCGTGAAAGCATTAGACTGCATGTGGTGCCAATACGTGAAAGAGAGCAACTTAGGGAGTAAGACAGCGATGAGTGAGGGAAAGTCGGGGAGACACTGACGCAGCAAGAAGCTGATTAATACCGACTGTTTATCAAACAGCAATATTCGAGCACTCAGCACAGAGAGCATTTCATCTGTGTAAGTGTAATGATGCTGCTGAAGAAGTGATACAAAACGAGGGATTTTCCATTTGCAGATAACCTTTACTGTGAGTAAACCCATCCGCAGCCACTCTTCCAGCTCATAAGCAAGCAATTACAGTAGGCGCTCCTCTCTGCGTGTGTCCTGAGAAAGACAATTTTCAGGTTGTAGCATCTTGTTGTCCTCCATCTTGCCGCTCTTTTTGCTTTCTTTACAACAATTCCATCAACTCAAGGGCCAATTTTTGCAGCATGGCAATTTCGCGCGGGCACTGAATAGAGCTGCCCAGCAGGAGCCCGGGGACGTAATAAGAAAAAAAATCCCTACCGTATCGTTCAAAACCGCGCTGTGTGGAAAACAGCAACATTATGAATAGAAGTGTTTCACCAGGACAATTTTGAAGTGCTTCGGAGTGAGGGTAAAGTAATTATAATTTCAGAAAGCTGCGTTATTGTTGTGTTACCCAAAGGTTTCTTGGGGGCTTTGCCTCCTGGCAGGGGAGCTAAACAGCTGACTACTTCAGTTCAGTATTTGAAAAGGATGGAAATCAGCTGCTTCAAAGGACCCAGTGTCACCAACTCAGCCTGTGATTTCACTCTTCATGAGGCTTTTGATATAAGTCACTCATATTTTAACCATTTGCAAGATCAGCCAATGATTTAAATATAGATTCCAAACCCACTCAAGCTGTCCTTGTATTTTTTTTGTACGTGTGCACGCTGATTGTAATTTTAAGTATAAAAGATGTTGATCTTTGAGGGACATTCAGTTACAGTACAACTTTTGTGTTTCTTTTGTCAGCCAAGTCGCTTACTATTAATATTTAGGAGAGAGAGGAATGATCAAACACCCAAAGACTCAAACAGGGACATGTGGTTGTTGAAAACTAGACAAATAATAAATGTTCTCGGCAATAAAGAACAAGGTAAACTCATTAAAACACCCAACTTGTATCATGTTTACATACATGGAAACATTTAAGTAAAAAAATTAATTAATGTACGTCATAAGAGGTTAAACCGTACTACTTCAAACCTTATTTGTTAATCTGAAAGATCTGAAAGCTGTGACCTTACCTTCATTAGTACTGACTCGCTGAGTTTCTCACGGTTGACAATCTTTATGGCGACTTTCTGGCATGTTACACAGTGGATTCCCAGCTTGACCAACCCTGAGAAAACAGACAAGAAACACACATTTTAGTAGGTCAAACACTTGCAGGACTGACAGTAAGACAACGTGTGATCAGATGACACCAAGATAGCAAAGGATGCATCATTAGGCACTGGAGTGAATTTACAGTGCAATGACATTTAATTAAAGTGATGTGTGAAGAAAACAACATGTTTCTTTAGCTTATTACTCTTATACAAACTGATGTCTAACGGCAATTTACATAATGCTGATAATGACTTCTGAAGTGTGGACAGTTCCTTAAAGAAATTGCCCTCTGGGGTTTATTTAAGTCATAAAGGCAGTAAGTAAGTGGGCCATTTGTGTTATTGATTCCTTGTACTAAATTGCTTGGATGCAGTTGTGTCGAGTTAACTCAAACAGACAATAAAAGCTAGTGTTAACACACAAAGGTCAGTCTTTGAATGGGATTCATTATTGGCCACCGCTCCAAAATTACAAGAATGACGCAACGATGCACTAAAAACTGTAGGAGTGTATATCAGTAAGACACTTTTTACACACATTTTAACAATCCGACAAAAAGTGCCCCCTTTGCTTTACAAGACTAACATCAATGCATGAAAATTATTCGTTGGAAGATGATTTTTGACTCAGAAAACTACAGCATTAGATGTGATAGTTTGACACGCAGCGCCAGTCAGCTCTATTGGGATTCACACAGTTCATTTCTGCACTCGCGTTACTGACAAAAACAAAACCCGCAATTTATAAAACCTGTAATTCGCCACAGAACCACAGAAGCAAAACCCTGCTTAAGTGTCCCCAGGTATCCCAAGTTAAACTATCAGCCACAAACACTGTAGAAAACAAGCAGGGATACCCCAATGAGTGTACAGTTACACTGACAAAGTGGTGTGTATTTGATATAGCGGAGCCATGACAACAGCACCAATCCATTTTCTGCCAGGGACCACAGAGCTGCACACACAATCAATTTTTTTTTGCATCAGATAGTTTACTTACAAGCTAAGACAAACACACACCCAAACACAAACAAATAGCGGGTTTCTATTATTGATTTCCCCAATGGCTCCATGGTGCTGCCTGGATTTGGAGACGTTGGAAGATGATTTTTGACTCAGAAAACTACAGCATTTGAGCTCTCCAAGAATTAAAAAAAAATACGGACGTGGGATAATTTGAAGGCTTTGTTATCTTGCCACTCCCGTGCTGGCAGAGATGTAGATGGTGGGATTAAGTTAACAAGTGTAACAACGATGTGCCTAAGACCGAAATGGTTCAGTTACTATAAGAAGCATGTTGCTGCAGAGAAGTAACGTCCCTCATCAAACAGACTTTTAGCTCGCTCTCCCACTGTCTCACACAGTTTGATCTCTATATTAACCAGCAGAAGAGGAGAGTCAATGGACTTGGACAAGTGGGGGAAGATAAGTATGCATAACCAAGTTTTCCTGACACAACAGAAACAACATAGATTCAGGAGGGGAATGAGCAAAGGCAGATAGAATATGAGACAAAGAGACAAAGTAAACAGAAAAGGGAACGTGAAAGATGAAGGGATAAAGTTAAAAAGATTGAGAATCAGGAATAGAAAATTATTCAAATGACAGCCCACAGATAATTAAGCAATAATGGAGAGCATTGAGTGGGCGTGAGGTTCTGGCTTGGGAGATGAGGGGCCGCGGGGGGCGAGAGTGGAGACACATGGAGGAGAGGAGGCATGAGAGAGAGAGAGAATGACGGAGGGCAGACCAAGAGATAAGAAGGAATCAAATTCTAAAAAGAAGAGTATAAAATATGCAGAAAGATTTAGAACAAGGGGATAAAGCAGTTGAGAAGGAAGAGGAACAACAGACAAAGCCATTAGCCCTGTGATGGTAATCATATGTTAATGACTGCTATAGAGAAGCTCATAAGTCATGATAAACACATTAAAGAGAAAATATCTGCCTGCAAACACATGAAAAGTTAACTGGATTATTTGCCTCTCTATCCATCTTGCTACAATGCCTGTGTTGTTGCAAACTGAGGATGCATTAGCAAGGGGAAAATGTGCAGGGGAAGACAGCACATTAGGATTTTACAACCACTTAAAGGATTGGAATGAACTCTCACAAGAAAGTTTAGTACATAATATAAAAGGGACACAAGACATAAGCCTCTTTTATACCACACACATAAAAGCCATGACTTAAAACAACAATAGCACTAATGGAAATGGTAAAAACACGTTTGAAAAACATTAACTTAAAAGCTCAAGTCATAATTTGTAGTCACTGGTGATGAAAGAATAGCAGGCTCCTCCTATTCAGACCCAGCAGCAATGCAGCATTACAAATCTAAATTACAAAAACAGGAGCTTTTTGGATTCGGATCTGTTCATATTATGGGTGTTGCGTACAGTTTGCCAATACATCATTATTTTTACAGTACATTTACAGTATCTTCCTACAAGCATGGCTCAGCCTCGACACCATTAGCGCATTTGAATAATTTCTAAACCACCATCATCACCTGAAAGAAACTAAAAAAATATCCTAATGGATAATACTCAATGATTCCTCCCTGCTAACTACCTCTTGTTACATCCTCTTCCCACAGGAGAAACATGCAGTAAAATAAACAAAACATTCACACAATAATTGTATTACGGCTTGTAATCGTGTATGTTGTAGTATCTAATCCACCTCTGACTCTCCATGACCCATATAATCAACCCTGCCTCCCATTTTCTCTAATGTTCTGTAATGAGGTGATTGCCTGATACTCCCTGTGCCCCTTTCACCTGTCTGTGACTACACACCAGAGGAATCTCTCTCAGCTCTGAGGGAACGTGATGAGCTGAATCTGGAGTGGCAAGGCTTGGGGGGATGGATGTCCAGGAGATGCCCTGGAAGACACAGGGGTTTCGTCTGGATCTGGCTGGGAAGAGCAGGTAGGCTGTCTTTGAACACAGCTTCAAACGTGAGGCTTTGACTGAGAACACAAAGGATCCGAGCCTCGTGGGGGAATATAGAGAAGATTAAGGCTGCAGTTGCCAGTGTCCGTGCATGATTCTGTGTGTGAGCCAATGGATTACATTTCAAATAGAAGTTGCATGAGGATAAAAGATAAAAATAACTTTTTCAAACTAGTGTTTATAGACACGCATGCAAAATGTATTTGGATGGTTTCTTTGTAAGTTTAAAGCTTTTGCATTGCACTGTGTACTAAGTGTTACATGTTTGTAATCTATTAACTGGAGCATGGAAACACTTGCGGCCTGGTATTGTCACATACGGTACGCTTATATACTTTTCATTAACACACATATGGACAAAAGCAGGCAGTGCAGTCGACCTCAGTTTACAACGCCACTGTATCAGCGAGTGCATCGATCTCTCCTCTACTTCCTCCTCCTCCCAGATCAATAGCACCAAAAGCTCTCGCCTTCACAACAATGTCAGAATAATGACACCAGCCTGGGACTTATGGGCCACCATCGACTGACCCGAGGCCTCCATCCCGGCTCTGGACTCTTTACTTTCCATGCCACTCTGTGATTAATGATCTAATGTTGAGGGATCGCTGGAGGAAGACACAGAAGAGAACTTTGGTCCATGGCTCAGTGAACGTCAAGAGCTGAGAAACGTTTGGCTGCCACGTGCTGAAAGCCGCTGTATTGCTTTAAGGCAGGGGTGTCAAACTCAATTTCATCGCAGGCCACATTTGCATAAGGGTTGCACTCAAAGGGCCGGTTGTAACTACGTATATAAATATATAATATATATATAAAATAATGTATTATATTACATTATTGCCTCTGAATTGGATTATTATCGGATAGGATAATAACTTAGTAATTAACTACGTCTGAAAGCAGAATTCCACTGCAAATAATTGCAAGTCCCTTCAGTGTGCATGTCACAAAACGAGATGCATTGTGGGACATGTTGTTTATGGGCAACGTGCTTCTGTAAAGTGGCATGTAACCGTATAATAAACATATTATATTCTATGCAAGTTCTTGCGGGGCCACATAAAATGAAGTCGCAGGCCGGATTTGGCCCCCGGGCCTTGAGTTTGAGACCCCTGCTTTAAGGTAATGGTTTCAATCATTTCCACTGCTGGCTTTGACAAATCAGAGATGAATAGTGACGTTTTTGGATAAAAGCTCAGCTGATTGCGCCCAGAGGCGGCCATTTAGGAGAAACAGGCTGGATAACTGCTGAATAGTCAATGAAAGTAAGTGACGAAAGGAAGAGAGAAGGAAAGAAAAACATGCCGGGAAACCATGACTGTGCGCTAACTCATCACTAATGAAAACAGTTAATTAACAATAATATCTGCACAGAGTTGTAAAAACGTAATCAACTATTTTTTTAGAAAAACATTCTGGCTGTTCCACTCCTGCTCTGCATCATTGAGCCATGTGCCAGCACTGACTTCATAATGAGCTTTTTGCCTCACTTCACTGTTTCTTTATAAGTGATTGTGTTTCATATCACAGCTTAACTTGCTGACATCTGTACTGAAAACATTTCTAATGAATGTCAGGATATATTCACTACAAGCGCTGATGTATTTGAACTTTTTAAATATAGGAACTTCCTGTCAAAGATATATAAGTCATGTTCCTTTGGGCCTTGGGATTTAAAGAATATTTTCAACTTTACACATACAGGAGGCCTATTTTTTGTTTACTTATCGTCATCACTTTATATTATTAGATGTTGTCAATTACATGTGTTATAGCCAAGTTGAAAGACATATCGGAACCCTTTGGGGTAGCAGCAAAGCAGTTTTTCTGAATGAGCTTTAGTAGACTATAAAGTAAGAGCTTTGCGCTTTTTTAAATATTTTGGGAGCTTCGAGGGGCCGAGTTGCTGGCATGTTTATGTTTGCCTTCCTCTGCCTTCCCTTAAAGCTGTTTATCCTTGCAGAGCAGCCAGAAAAACCCTCAGTCCCAGTGTAAGTAAACCTGTCTCCTTCCGTGTTAGTGAAAGACCTTCCCGATCAGAGATGGATTTATCACCTGGCAGTGCTGGGACATCCAGGTAGGAGCAGGAAAGACCCTGATCCTATTTCCCCTTCCATTCATCTGAGACGAATGAGAGCCGGGGAGAGGAACACCCTGCTTGAGCCTAGGCTGTTTATGGTATCCTTCTAAGTTCTAATCACACACACATCTACAGAGCCACACACACGCAAAGTTTTCAGCTTCATCACAGCACTAGCATTCATGCGGTTAAAGATCATTACTGGATAGCTTAGTTTCCATCTGGAAGCGACTACTAAGAGAGGAGAAGGAAGGATGAAAAGAGATGTATCCACTTCCGCACCTCTCTCACTTTTAAACTTGATCTTTCAGAAGCCCTAAGCCAATGCCGGCAGATGGTAGTAGCTTATGCTGGCTTAGCTTCCTCTCCCCGAGGCGCTGGCTCTGAGAAGCTCGTTGCCCTTAGGCACAGATCTGTGAGCTGCTTTCCGCTACTGCTCTCTAAACCTGAATGCTCTACGTGGAGGCTACAGCTCTGCACTGAGATCAGTGTTTGCAAGGAAACACAATGTGTTACTAGAGGCTTATTCCTGCAGCTTCTTCTGGCCATATGGAAAGCCCCTGTAATAGGGCGTGGGAATCCCCGCCACAGGGGCAAAGGGCAGGAGTTGAAGACCTATCATCAACCACCACTGCTCCGTGCACTATCTGCCTTCGTATCTCTCAAGTGAAAAGCACACAGACGGACTTAATAACAGGAATATCTATTAGTCAAAAAGTCAATTATGCTGTCTTTTGTTTTGTTAGCTCTACAAACATTCTCAATGTACTTTCTGTAATAATAAACTGCTATTTAGGATGTGACTAGAATAGAAGACTTTACATTCTTTATTAGAATGTGTACATGCTGTAAGTGACAAACGCAGCTATTACATGAGATTGCCTTTATCTATTAAGAGAAGAGAAATGTAGTGAATCCCTCCTTCAAATGTTGTATATATAGAAGTTATTTTTCTGACTAATCTTTCCTTCTCACCAATCCAGAAAAGAGAGAAAGAGAGGGAATATACCATCAGACAGAGTCACACTGTGCAGGAGGGAGACAGCATGTCAAAGATCAAACAATGCTCACAGTATCAATGAATGCACTCACTCATGCTGTCTGTCTCTCTCACCGCTGGTTCCTCATTCACCAAATTTCTCCATCTCCTCCATTGCTCCACCTCCTCTTTTGCTATTTTTGCATTTCCAGTCAGCCGTGACGTTAGTCTACCCAGCCTCAATCCCTGTGCAACCCTCTAAACCCTACCAGCCAAAGCAACAGCAACAACATCAGTAAGAACACAGGCCCAGACCAACAGAACAGCTTCAAAAGCACGAAGAGCGGTTCAGCCCTGGAGTGCTGGAGCGAGGAGGGAGGCACACGGACGTGTGCATACAGAAAACTGTTTATTTAGTCTGCATGAAATAAGACATCTGCTCAACAGCTCCTTTAGTTAACTCCCTGCACAAAACAGAGATATTTTGGTAAATACAATAATAATGGCACTGACAGAAATGTGGAATTTGTTTTTATCTTTCAAGGGCACCTTTGAGATAATAGTTAGATGACTTCTTGAACATGCAGCTGAAGGGTGATTCACTTCATTAAAACTAATACAGTCGTGTAGTCTCACAATATTTTGGAGTTACTGTTAATTGATGGAGAATACACTCTTTAAATAATATAGATTTAAATCATTAGCAATGGTTCAGATATGATCAATGTTACTCCATCAGAAAGTCTCCATCTGAAAGCCAATTTACTTGATGTGTGACCCGGTGCACAGCTCTGAATATTCGGAGATACAATTACCAGCTTTCAACCTCTGATTTGACTACTCAATTCAAGGCTAAATGTGTCTGGTCACAATTTGCCTTTCATTTACACTGTAGCGTTGATAGTGTTAGATTTGCAGACATCTTATTGTGATAAATCAACCAACACACAATGTATCCACCAAAGCTAAAAGTAAACATCTAAGTATTCTCTACAGCAGCTAGCATTCCCTCCCCGAGTTTGTTTGTATAAACTGTATTACGGTGTGAATGTTTGTTTTTGGCTGTTTGGGTTATAAGTGGAGGGGGCACATTGGTGTGGGAGCGCAAATTCCATGTACACGACTCCATTTACATAATATAGCCCAAACAAATACAAACAGAATGAAATGCTGTGTTAGGCAATGAAGTTCTGGGTGGCTTCAAGGCAGTTAATCTATTTTATACATTCAGAAACAAGTGCAAGCACGATTTAGAGAATTGCCAAAAGGCAGTAACTACTGAAAGATCCACTTAGTTATCTAACAAGCTCTCTGATTGGCGGATCGTATACGACTCCCACCCTCTTGCAGCATCAGCCTCATCATCAGCATGTAAATATATGTACGAATGAGTCCTCAGAAGCTCATCACCTGCACGGTGGAAGATGCAAGCTTCATACACTCTTATTTTAGCCAGAAAGACAAACAAGTCTCATTGCCAGAGGGAACTAATGCGTGATTGCACAGCGCAAAATAGCTCAGGAAGTTGAGGCTGTCATATGTTTGACTGTGCAAAAAGTTCCTGGATGTTGTTGCTGACTTGCTGGAAAAAATATGGCACATATACCAATATTATCATGTTTGCCAGAGGTCCACACTCAAGACAAAATCTCAGATTCTGCAGGTTTTGTAGATTAAACATGCAAATAACAGAAAAGTCAGGGGAAGAGAGTTCACCTTTTGCGAGGAGGCAGTCTCCCCCATTAAGTTGATCAGACTCAGTGGTTTCTCCTTTCTTCTGAATCTTACTGCAGAGATGTCATTGCAGATTCAAAAAATACCACTCTGAATTCTGGCCTGATGGGACTGGAGTTTAGGTCAAAGAGCTGAGTGAGAGTGACAATGTCAGAGGAATGTTCTGCACTAATCCCAAACGGGAACATCAGAGCAAACATGAATGAAACCAACGTCAGAGGAATAAGAGAGGGATGAGATGGAGGAAACAAATAAAGAAAAAGAAAATTGCGACAATGAGGCCATTGACCGGGATATGGAGAAACACTGATAAGGATAGATGAATAGAGTGAAGCTGGGAGAGATATAGTCAAAACACAGAGAGAAAGTAGGGCCTAGGTGGGCGGGGCAGGGAGACTCAGATCTATTTTGAATGCCTCTGACTGGGGATCAGCAAAAGGAATGTATAATTAAAGCCTCATGAATAATGCAAGCCGGATTCTTTTAATTAGCCACACCAGGCCCGATGCAGCAACCACAGCAGACGGAACACACACACACACACACACACACACACACACACACACACACACACACACACACACACACACACACACACACACACACACACACACACACAGTATATACACACACACACATACAAGATAAGTTGTCAACACAAGATCATGTTGCCGGTGCGCATGTGTGTCACTTCAAACATATGTGTGTGCATGCTAAACATGCACTCACACACTCCTCCAGGGAGACAGGAGTCAAATAAAAAGGCGACATGATGAGCAAAGGATTGGTGCCTTGGTGATGACTCTCTGATAGGCTTCACAGTGAGAGAAGCCCCGAGACACCACTCAAAGAGCGGCACACTGTCTGCCTGTCATGTGTTAGATAACCCCCAATATAAAAGTATGAATTATTAAACATCTGACTGGATAATATTACAAAACCTTGCTGCAGCCATTGAAAGAAACACTGGCAGTGGCAGCGCAGTCTTTCTCTGATTTTAACACACATATTCAACAAGAACCAGCATGAAAAATCAAGACATGTCTGGCACACAAACCATGTTGAGACTCCAATTGTGTGGGCGAGAAAAAATAAATCTAAGAAGCAATTAATCAAACCTTTTTCATCTATAATTCAGCTTGCGTTATTTCATTAATTAACAGTGTTTGGGTTGTCTCTGCAACATTTTCATTATCAAACATGGGTGAAGCCGGAACAGACTTCAGGGCGATGAGTTCTCATCAATGTGGCCTGATAAGATTGAAATGGATGGTCAAAGCTCAACCAGGAAAAACTCAACTTTACTCTGTCCGCACATCAAGAGAAGGCAGGAAGCTGAATCCAAGTTGGAGCGACACATCAAGAGGCCGGCAGGATGTTATTTGGTTGTTATCTGGCAACTAGATTTCTCCCATCTTCAGAGCATTCATTTGTAAGCTAATTTGTGCCTGGCAAAGGCAGGCTTGAGTACGGGAGAGGATATTGGATGTAATTCGATGTCTCACTCCATCTTCGTTTGTTGATTTGAGTTTAATTGGCAATGAGGGTGCTGCGTGCCGCTTTGGGGCAGGCAGGGGAGATGACGGCTTGAGCACGAGTTTAACATGGATGGCAAGAAGCACCCACTCAGAGGTACAGACTTCAGATCACACGGCTGAAACAAACACAAATTTACAAAAATGGATGAACTGAAGTATCCTTCTTTTATTTTCTTGCTTATGAAAGACTTTAAAATATACTACTTTTTGACATCCAGCCCATGAGTTAAAAGGGGAATAACAGCAGGAAGATTGTCCGAGGTCAGCACAAACCCCACCATTAACTCCAATATGGACAAGGTTGTTCCTTTATACCACTGGTGTTTGGATCCAAGACAGAACTATCTATAGGGGGAGATTTTGTGTGTGTTAGAGGTAGGGGGCCGCCTCCTGGTGTGTGACATTGATGCACACGCACACTTTTACAGATCAAAAGTCAACAGGTGTTTGAGTGTTTTTTTCTTTCCTGGCTTGTTTCCGTCCTTCCTGTGTCTTTGTAACACCTTTATTCTCTACTAGCGAAGAACAACCGCTGTGCAGGAGAAGGTCAAATCATCAAATCTTCCCAATTAGTGTATGACCTCATCAGAAACATCTCAATGCCCAGAAACAGCAAAGACAAGACATCTACAGCATGTAAGATCTTCACCACTACTATCTTCATAACAAATCCAAGCAACTTCAGAAAGTATTGCGTACAGAAGGAAGCTTCTGTCTACATTTTGACTGTAATTCTAGATCTTGGTGAAAAAAACTGTCACTGACATGGTTCAAGTTGTTAGATTTATTCAGTAATCTTTTGAATTTTCTATGAGCACAATTGAAAAACTCCAATGAAAGCACTTACAAATTGTACATTTTTCCGAGGATGAGAATGCTTCGGAACTTGGCCAGCAGATGAATAGAAGTAAGAAGATTTAGGCACAAAATAAGCTTTATACACATTGAAATACATTATTATTTACCCTTTTTCACAGACACCACCATTTTGAGTGCTGAAATGAGTGGACATGAATCATTCGACTTGGAATGCATTCCTGTTTTCTCTATTCTTACATCTATGCATAATCCGTGTCACACATTCTGCAGAGCACGACAACACCTAGTCATAAAGACTCATTTGCACATCATCTTAAAAAAGGGAAATGACCGTTTGTTTTGCTCTGAGACGTTTTCTTTCAAATTGCTCTTTTAAATGCATGTCCACTGTTGCTTCTCCCAGTTAGATATGTATTAAATAAGAACCTCCATCTGAAGCTACATAATGTCTCCACTAGCAAATATTGCTAGTTCATAGCATGACAATTTATCGGGCCATGGGTCATCCCAGGGGGTGGGGATGTGGATGGAGGCGGAGAAAGGCTGTGGTGTTGCAGGGAGGAGAATATGCAGAGCTGAGGGAGGTGTCATGGCGGGAGGTTGGGTTGGTAATTACCCAGCAGCCATTGGTGGAGCTGTTGACATCTCTCTTGAGGAGTGGGATAATTTGAGCGAGTCTTCTGGCTAAATCAATGCGTCAGCTGCAGCTAGCTCATTACCCAAGCCACCGCTGCATCTCAATGAGGCAACATGGGAATTTCTATTAGCCACAAGAAGCTAGATCTCTCTCCGTCTTTATCTCTTTCTTCCTTTTTCCCCCCGGTAGCTTGAGTCCCTCTATCATTTTCATTTCGTCCCCTATTCCCTCTCCTCAGTCAATCAGTCACCGTTCCTTCCCACTCAGTCTCTCCTTGTTTTTTTCTGTTGACTGATACGTCGCTCTCTTTTTTTCTGCAACCCACCATCCCCATTTCTCCTGAGGAACACATGGAGGGATGACTCTGCTGTTGCATCATGTGTTCCCACCATAACAACAGCGGTTTGTGTGTGTGTGCGCCAGTCTGTAAGGGAGAGTTTGTGAGAAAATATCCAATTTGAAAACACAAGTACAAAAAGAGAACGTGTAAAAGAGTGTGTGTGTGTGTGTGTGTGTGTGTGTGTGTGTGTGTGTGTGTGTGTGTGTGTGTGTGTGTGTGTGTGTGTGTGTCTGCGTGTGTGAGAGAGTGTGTGTATGTGTGTGTGTGTGTGTGTGTGTGTGTGTGTGTGTGTGTGTGTGTGTGTGTGTGTGTGTGTGTTAGGGTGGTCCTTAGTGCCATGTACATTTTCAAAATTCATTTATTCTAAGCTCCAACCACCGGAATTTGTTATGATAGTCAAGAAAACTCTACTGGTGAATTGTATTCAAATTCCAACAACATTTACCCCTCCATCATCAACCTTGAAGTTTAGCCTCACGTAGGGTGGTCCTTAAAATTGAAAGTCGGAAAGTCTAAGCTCCAACCCCCAAAATTCATTCGAAGAGGGAGGGGTAAATGTTGTCAGATCGAGGAAGAAATTCAACAGGAAAGTTTTCTTGACTAATAGAATGAATTCTGGGGGTTGGAGCTTTCAATTTTAAGGACCACCCTAATGTGTATGTTTACGTTGTGTTCACTGCACATGTGTGTTCCAGTGAGTAACATCCCACTTCTGAATGGAATTGAAAGCGGTTCTGGAGAAAAGCCAATGCCCAGATTGCCTGCTTTATCGGCTCACGTCACAGGGCTTGGCCCATTGCCGTGTACAAAATGTGAAGATACACACAAACCGCAGACACACAGAGAAGTAAAGTAGACAAATCATACCAAGGGCACTTCACCAAAAGTCAATTTCTTTTTACAGAACAAAGAATGACACGAGAGAGCAATGTCTTACAAAGAACAGGGAAAACTCTGACCGAATGGTAAAAAGCTAATGAAAAAAAAGCGGGAAGAGGAAATCAGGCCTGAGAAGTATGTTGACCAAAGAAAGAACAGCGAAATGTAATGGAAGAGTAAATTGAAAAGGCACACAAAGAAGAGAAAAAGAGAAGTCACAGGGCCACGTCTATGTATTCCACCACCAGAAACTAAGAAAGTACAGATATCTGCTCAACAGTAATTGAGTTCCTCTGATGTCAGCCTGTCAGCACATACTGTACTGGACTGCATATAGAAGCCATGAGCCGCTGAGAGTACATACAGTAAAGAAGTAGGACTAGGAGCCCCGTGTCATCCTTCAGCTTCTCACCAGAACTACACATTGTAAAAAAAAAAGAAAACTAACATTACAATATATTTTTGGCAATATTGCAAATGAAAAACGACATGAATGTTTACAAGATATCAACAAGTAACCAAGTTTACTGTCTACATCCACCTTTCTGTAGCCAAAATATTGAGATATTGAGTTGACGTTGGATTTCAAATCTGTCAATAATAAAAATATGCTTTTGAAATGTTCTTTATGCAATTTCCATGTCTTTGTTAATTGATAGAATAAAACTATTAATCCCTTGAGTAGACATTTATTTCCTTCACTGAATCTTTTCAACAAATATTAATTAGCAAAAGGAAGTTATACTCTGAAAACTGATCAATTGTAATTTCCAAAGAAAGATGCAAAACAAAAGCTGATTTCAGTTAACATTTCAGGATATTTAGCTTTCTCTGTTATAATAGAATATGTAAGAGCCATTTAGGTAAATTATTTTATGGTAATGAATTATGGTTTGGTTAGCCAATTGAATATTATTTTTAATTTAACTTAAATGAGCTGAATAACTATGAATTATTATTGTACTGTTTTTGTAATGTTTTATCTTGCTTATGGACAGCTCTAGTTTTATGTTTTGTTATTATTTATAGAAAGCAGATTGTAGTGGCGTGCTCGGGTATAAATGACGCTGCCAGCATGACACAGCAGGAAGTCTAGAGAGGAAGTTGGAAAAAGTTTCTGACCGCACACACCCGTACGACTGGGATTTGTTTGTTTATATGTTTAAACACCTTGCAAAGGTTGCACGTCGGCATTGGGCCGCCAGATGATCCATTGAACCTCCTAATAAAGCACTTGAATGGAACGAACAAGGTATTTGGATTTCTTGAACATACGCGAGTCAATACTCAAATTCGCCTCATAGACTAAGTGGCCTTTGAACATTCTTTTTTTGCATAATTGGCCACTACAGTGGGTTTTGAAATGTTGTGGTAGACTGTTCAACCAAAATAAATATTTTGAAGACACCACTGTTTCTGAAAAATTACCGGGAAAACTAATCTTTAAATCTATCAATAATGGGAATTATTCTTAGCTGCAGCTCTAATCCTGAGTGACATTGACATGCAGTGTGGCACACTTAGGATTTCATCCAGTGTTAAGCACTCTATGATATTACATAAAGGCTCATGTTATGTAAACCAGAGCAGGGCAGCCAGCAGACCCCTAACATTAACCCATTACTCACGCTGATATTGGTATTACATAGCCAAAGAACATATTTAATTCAGGAAGCTCCAAGAGAGGACCGTCTCTACAGAAAAAATATATATTTTGAATTATACAAAAATCAATAAGCTCATCATTGTCTTCATTTCGGGCTTGATGTTTCTAAAATGTCACCGGCAATTTCGTTACACCTCACTGCAGCCCTACAGCGGTAGTGAACTTTTAGAGAGCTCTGGTGTTGTCTTGTTCAACTCGAAGGCCGTCGGCAGGCGAAAACGAATGCAGTCATTAAAATGATAATGATACAGTCAGAGAGACTAAAGACATATTGATCAGGAGTCTTTTCCCCACATGCAGGGATGATTGGGACTGCGTGTGCGTCTGTGTGTGCAGCATAATGCAACAGGCGTTTGTCTGTATTGTCAATAATACAAGGAATGTTTACTGCTGGACATAAGGATGCTCAGACACAGTCAATTTGTACCATTAAGTGATCAAATCACACACACGCAGACAGCATCACCGCCAGTGTCAGTGCAGGCGTTACTGAAACATTAGTCATGTTTGCAGGGCTGATGATGACTTTTATATATCATGTTAATGCTCATGGAGCTGTCACAGGAGCCTCGCAGACACTGGAGGTATCCCTGACATGCTTATTACATGTTGTACATCACTGGACCGGGACGTGTGTCCTGGCATAACGGCTGTGAATGAGTCTGTCACAATGTCATGATGCATGTTGCACTTCTGTGATGGATGTGTGCGAGGCGGGTTAGGACTCGCTACATCACTTGACAATCAAAGAGAGAAACACGGATTTGACTGAAGACCTCTCAGACACCTTTTCACTTATCCTTCATAAAGCAAGGGCTGTCCTTCGTCTGGTTCACGCTCATGATGATGGAAAAACTCAAGTTCAAGTAAAACCAATTTCTGCATTCCTTTACTCGTCCTTCACTGCCCCATCTCATTTTGAAGAGGTGCACTCTCCATGCGCGTCTGAGCGGCGACTGCCAATCAAGATGTCAGCAGGGCTGATGGACAATGCTCTCAGACACTGATGACAGATGGAGAGGCTCGAGAGGGGCGGGTTGGGTTCATGTCAAGGGCCCTGTATAGTGTTGCTATGGTGTTGCTATGGTTACAAAACGGAGGGAGAAGTGGTCTGTGATGGACACTGATGGGTGGTCCATACAAGAGGGTAAAGTAAAAGGAGGGAAATGCGTGGACTTGTGGTTAGTTAAGCATGCCTTCTTAAATGAGCATACATGCAGAGGTGACACATTAGTTATATCGTGTGTGTGTGTGTGTGTGTGTGTGTGTGTGTGTGTGTGTGTGTGTGTGTGTGTGTGTGTGTGTGTGTGTGTGTGTGTGTGTGTGTGTGAGTGTGTGTGCAGCTATGGCTTCTGCATAATGAGAAACACACACAGTTGTCAGAGCTTAACTTGCAAACCGCTGTATGTGGAGAGTTCCTGTCAAAGACACACAAGAAAATTAGACACACTCTGCCTGAAGCTGATGACGCAAATCGCGTCATAGCTCTGGCTTGGTGCAGCGCTCAAGTGCTGAGGAACAGTAAGAGGGATGAAGAACAGAGAGAGGGGAGGAAAGAGAGTGGAGGCGACGTTTACACTGAAACCAAAAAGCAAAAATCAGATTTGTTTTTGCGCATGTGTGATCTTTTTGTTGGTGTTGTTTAACAGTGTCAATCTGATCTTTTCAATTTGGATTATTGCCACTTTCGTATGCGGTCCAAAATCAGAGACAAGTTACATTTCTTGCGACCTAAGTCTGAACTGTCCTTTCTTAATTCTTTTACAGTACGTCATTCTAAATCGACATCTGTGACAATACAGCAGGAGAGTCTTGCTGACGTGATGTGGTTTGAAGCAGAAACACACACACCCTTTGACCAATAATAGCACAACTAAAGTCTAAGGAGATGTAGCCGAGTCTGTGGGTGGAATGAAATCTGTCCTACAATAATAAACGTACGCCAAGGCCATCATTGAAAGTAAGATTACCACTAAGCTGAATGAACATCATGTGTGACTCTATGAAGGAATGACTTTCCTACTCTGAGAGAGATAGAGCACTTAGAATAAAAAGTGTGTGTGGAGTGAGTAAAGGTGTGTTTGGTACCAGTACCAGCTCCAACCAGATGGGGGCTCCCTTTCACCTGCACCTTGCCTCATCCCCAGTCCACTTTGTTATCACCCGTTTTCATTCACACTCTCCTCCCGACTATCCTCATATCTCTGCCAGAAAGACCCTTTATGTTTGCCTTGTAACTTTGTTTGTACTTGATGTCTTTTCAACTACCCTCCCCCTTTGTGATTCTGTTTTTTCTCTCTCTCTCTCTCTGCCCTTCTTTCATATTGCTTTCAATCTCACCCCCATTCTGTCTTTCTCTCTTTATGATGGTCTCTTTTTGCAGGCACTGCAATCCTGTCCAGCCACTGTGATGTTACTGCAGAGGCACACAGAAAAGAGTAATACCCAACAAAACAAGACAGTTGGAGAGAAAAGGGATAAGAGGTGCAGAAATAAGCAGAAAGAGAGTGATAGACAAAGAACTGAAAATAATGGATATGTGTTTTCTGAACGTAAAGGATACACTCATGAACCCACAACACACATGAGCTTCAGACAGCAACTGATCCGTAGTCACAGGGATGTTGAGGAGACAGTGCCTCTGTTGCTATGAGAGGAGCGAGGTAGGAGGAAGGGAAGAGGGAAAAGAAAGGTTGATGGGGAGACGGTTGGACGCACAGAGCAAGAACATGGAGGTGAGGAGGAATGTGGAACATAAATGGTGCCCCTGTCGATTAGACCACAGCGGTGGAGTGGAAACACCAGCTTCCCCCCATCTGTAATGTCAGTGATTTCACATACCATCACCTCAGTGCAGAGCTACAGCTACAGCCTTAGCAAATGAAGGGGCACCACGGGTCAGAAGAAGAGCGGAGTGAAGAAGAAGGAGACAAAACTGAAGCAGCAGGAAAATAGAAAAATGTATGGAAAAAGACACGAAAGAAAAAAGCTAATGAGAGAAATGAGAAATGAAAGAGAAGAGAGAAACATACAGTATTCTTGATAAAAGTAGTGGTACACATACAGTATGAGTTGCTGTATTGATAATGTTCCCTTTCATAGCTCTGTCCATCAATAGACTAAGCGCCATGGCAACCACACTAGATGCCCTGTTGACAAGTTGATGAACTGCCAAGCTAATGCATGAAAAACCATGATCTTTAAAAAACAGTGTTACCTCACTAGAGTGAAAAATGAAGAATTCAATATCAGTGTTGCTATTCCACACTTTTGTGTAACAGCAGCGTTAAACACCAGTTTAAGATGCCTTGTTTTTGCAATGCGAAACACAATTAAAAAAACCTTTCATTCGAGTTGTACTTTTTCCTCTTCCCATGAACAAGAGTTACATTTACTGTTTAAAGCTAGCCATTAATGTATGAACCAGGAGTATCCAGTGCCTACTGGATACTCCTGGTTCATACATACTCTGCACACATGCAACGATCTGGGCACCACTTGTGCTGTAATCAGCCTTGAAATCTTTGTTATTGGGATAATTGTATAATTTCTATCTCGATAATGGAAACACAAATTTTGTGAACACAATTGCAAAGTGTTCATTTGACATGCCTTCTACAGTTTCTTGCTGCTTTTATGTATTCAAAAGAGTAATCACAGCAACACTGTGCTTGGTAGGGTTTCACAAAAGAAAATCTCATGTAAAATAAAAAGAAAGGTAGATCTCAAGGTTTAATGTTTGGCAGCATGTACGGTAAACCATGAACAGATGACTATATCTTACCTGGTACGGTAAAATAAGGAGTTTCAGATGAGGTGTTGTGGTTCCATCCATCCAGGGACAGAAGAAAAGAGAGAGAAAGAGAAACAAAGTTAGTGACAGGATAAGATCAACAGAACAAAATAGTTTCAAGGCACACATTCATTTATCATCAAATGTATGACCAAGCAGATCCCATAAAATCCCAAATGACAAGGAAGTGATTAAGAAGGCATACGTGCCAGTCTGAGAAAGAGACTAAACTGGGTTTAAGGTGGATTTACACTGTATTACTCCCCTGCCAATCACTGGACTTTGCTCTCAGCAGTTGGAACCATCATCCCCTCTCAGTGTGTTCTCCTCTTCCTCTCTCTCCGATCCTAGCTCTGACAGTGCCACATCCCCTACAAAGCGCCCCTCTTCTAAACACACACTCAAGCATGCACACACACACACACACCAACTGAATTCCAAAATAAAAACCCGGCTGTTTACCAAGCCAGAGAATCCCGAACGGCATCATATTTTGCCTTTCATAGGCCGTTTGAAGTTACCGCACAGATGTTGCTGTCTTATTCTTTTCCTTTTTTTCTCATAGCATGCAAGAGATTTTCCACTTGCTCTTTCCCTCAACCTCGCTCAGCACAGTGTGACACTCCTTCACTCTCCCTCAACCTCCCCCCCATCCCTCCATCTCTGTCCCCATGATCACAGAGAGAAAGTTTTATCTGACAGAGAAGCATCTTTTGAAAAGTTGTTGGGGATAGTCTCAGCAGAGGGGAGAGGAAAAGGAATTAGACGTTGAACCTGAAAGGCAGATGTTCAACTAGCATGCTAACCTCTGCGTGAATGCAAACACACACACCACCAGGATACATTAAAAAAGTATTACTGTATCACGTCAGTCGAGGAATAAATGCATCTTCCCAACAAGTATGATTTTGCACATTTCAACTGTCTTTTTAATAATCCCTTCACTTCAATTTCTTTTCAGAATTGACGATGTATGTTTAAAAAAACGATCATCTTGGTTCATCACTTTATGCATCCTGAAAAGTATTCTAGTTTCTTTAATCTTGGACATCATTTTTATAGTTTTGTAGCATCTTCCTCTGTGAAGTTATATATTTACAGTTCACCGTCATGTACTCCTCCAAATATGTTTGGCTAACTAAATCTCCTTTTCAAAAGTGTTACAAAAATGTATCATCCCAGTTAAAAAACTATTATGAAAGCATTTAAAAACGGTTAAAATCAACCACAAGCAAAAGATGTATTCAAATGTGTAGGGAAAAACCTTTAAAGCTATGAAAATACTTTCTATGTGAGGAGCAGCTAACTAACTGATATTTAAAGGAGTCTTGTGTACCACCTTAAAACAATTTCAAAACATTTTATTTCAGTGATCCTATATTTGACAGGGAAACTGTGGAGTCTTAGTTTGAAAAAGAACTGCTGCAAGTTTACCAACTACACTAATTGTAATGGAGCTGCTGTTTCTGTAACAACATGTCATTATCTTTTATGGTGGAGGCTACCAATGTCCATCGTAATCAACAGTTTCAATAATAAAACATTTCCCCTCTCCTATAAAATCTATTTCACATGTGGACGCTCTAAAAGTTAGACTGCGGGGCAGCGAGAGCGATGTGTCAGGAGGTTTACGACCTAAACAACTATCGGCCTCTCGAGCTGTCACGCTCCGGACTGTAGAACAACGCCGGTCCGCTCTTAGGTTAACAGTGCAGTGTCACACCGTTAAATTCAATTGTTTTTTTACGACCTTTCCTATCTGTCCCCAAGGGCAGGCTTGAGAGGGGCTGTGAGAGGTATCTGAAGAAACAGAGGGGAGATGTGAGCATGTAGAGAAGGAAGTTGACACAGAGGAATGTGGAAGGAAGATGATTAGCAAAAAGACGAGTGGTAGAAGCAGAGAGAAGAGAGAATCATTCACCCTCCCACCGACCAGAACGATGTGTGTTGTGATTCCGGCAGAGAAAAATGAGGCCAGCTTTGATTATGCTTCTCTCCTCTATTCAAATGGAGCTCTGCATCACACACATATAATATTCTGTGGAGCAATGCAGGAACGTGGGCCGCTGTTCAGCGCGGAGAAGAACAAAGGCTCTGGTTGAAAGCTTGCTACAGGAGCTAATTGCAATATTAGTGGTCCTGGCCGGGGGAAGACGAGGAGAACAACACCACTACTAATTCAAAGAAGAGAGGCATTCTTTGATTGAACAGCGGGAGAGAAAGAAGACGAAAGAGATGGAACAGAAGTGAGGAAAAACAAAAGAGGACAACACAGAGGATGGGACTGAAAACACACAGTTGGACAGAGTGGAGCAAAGGGTGGAATAATAACTGAGAGAGTTTGCATACATGCAGAATATGCGAGTGTTCCTGTTAAGAGTATAATCTAAATGAGCCTTGTATCTTGAGAGATTAATTCATCCCTGGCTTCGGACGTCACACTCTAATCCATCAGGGCGAAACAAGCAATGCAACTGGTTCCTAACCACAACCAATCACTGACTTTGGATCTGATAATACAGTATGTACATTGAGATCAGATGTGGTAACATTATGTGACGTAAGCCATAAGCAGCTACAGTGACGTTAAACAGTGTGTCGTTGATTTTATGAAAAAGACTACTCTATTAATGGTGAAAGGGTATGACTCATCTACGATTTTTTATTCAACCCTCAATAATTAGTCATTACATTAGGTCATAACAAAGTTTATAATGATAATCATTTTTGTCTTAATCACTATTAAAAGAAAATTACATTTCTCCAGGAGCGGTGGAGTAAGTGGTCAACGGGAACATTTTCATCACAACCCAACTAAAGCAGAAATACTTTGTTCAGGCTGTCTCGTTGGTCCTCCTGTAATTCAAATCCTGTCCAGAGGCTGCCTTTGTATTCTTAAGTGGATCTCTTTTTCTGCATAAGTTCTACTCATATTACTTTTTCCTTATCAGCTCAGACGTGAAAATTGAGAAAGTCAGAAATATTTCTCCATAGCAGGAATATAGGCTTATTGGCACCAACATGACAACAGGTAAAAGAAAGCCATGGGGAGAGTGAGACCCCTTAACTGCTGATCAGATGGGCTGTTGTAAGGTCAGCTATACGTAGGAATCTCTTTTAAGACCCATTTTTCAGTCTATATATGTTTATGTTTTTGACAAATGTGCTGCATTATTTATATGCCAGATGAACTACTAGCAGTTCCTGTTGCAGAGTACCCAGACAACTAGCACTGGATTCATTTGATAATTATGAAAACTTAAGATGTGATGATTTACAGGCAAGTTATGAAGTGGCTTTTTCCTTGAATTATATGTCTACACAATCCATTGGAAATAATGTCATAGACATGTTCCTCATTTTTTTGAATTTTTTATGAGTTGTGCCAAAACAAGACCACAGAACAGCTTCAGGATCCCTGAAGTTTGACCGCTACAGGGTGGAAGAACATGAAAACAAGTAATTCCCTCTCTTTGTGTTTTGATGATGGTTATGAAGAATGCTGAACAGCAAGACGGTCCAAATAATCTCAACAGATGGTTTTGCTATAGCAAGATGTTTGTTTTAAATTCTAACTTCATCTGCTCTGCATTATATCGGTTATCATCACATTATGGCGCTCTGATGACATTGGCAGCTGTAGTAATCATTTCTAATTGTTTCGGGGGACCCTATACTACTTCAAGAGTGCCAAATATGTATTTGGTTTTCTTATTATTTACAAAATATCATCTGCATCTCTGCTGTGGGAAATTATTTACTTTCGAGCATTGATTATACTTATCCTCAAGTCTATTGAACGTGCCTATTTATGAATAAGTTGCGGAAATTCTCTGCAGTTACGATCATTTGAAAGTTCGGGGTGTAGCGTACGATAGTGAAAGTCCCATGTCAGCTTTGGTTACTAGTCTTTAAATGAACAACAGCATGGCACACACCATGAAACCACAAGAGTGGAAAACAGCTCTAATGTTCTGTTTCCTCCCTATTCTCTTTCTTTCCTTTTCTTTCTCCAGTGAAACAGAGTGCAGTAAAAGTTTCCTCACTCACAGAAACTGTTGCGTGGTTGGATTCTGAAAAACATTGCTGCCTCTTCCTTTCATTTCCTATCACGTTATTCTTTCCTGTGTCCGTTTTCCTGTTTTCCTCTTTCTCCCCCTCTACCTCTCTCCTCCAATCCGCTCAGACCATCTGATTGTCCTCCTGCCTCTGAGCCATGGTGCGTGCGGTGGTGGGTTGTCATGAGGGGAGGTCAGCGCCTGGCACTCGTCCAGTACATACAATCAGACATGCTGTTCGCAGTGACCTGACCAGAACCTCTCACATGCACACAAAACAGAGGACCACATGGCTTAGGACGACAGGTGCACAGAGTGTGTGTTTGCCGGCGTGTTTCTAGCTCCATCTGAGATGAGGCACCTGATCTAAATCACAAGCATCAGATTGGAGGAGAGAGGGGCTCAGGTGCATCCCACTGAACTGCGAAGAACACCGCAGGGACCCGGGTTTCCCTGCTCTGCCAAATGCGCGCACACGCGCGCACACACACACACACACACACACACACACACACACACACACACACACACACACACACACACACACACACACACACACACACACACACACACACACACACACACGCTGTGTGTATAAATCAATGCCAGACTAAAATATACCTGCAGAAACACCAACACACTCCCACTCAGCTTGTGTTTGCACTATAACACTGTGTAGTGAGCGCACACACACACACAGACTTCTCTCTATCCCCCAAAACCTTTTTATTTTTTCGGTTGATAAAAACCTCACATTAGCTGTGAAGTAGATTAGTACATTTCTTACATTCATTGGATAAATATTTGTTTGTTTGAATTGTTTATCAGAAACAATGACAACATTAGCTGGTTCCAACTTTTAACACGTTAACATTAGAATCTTTTCTTTGTTTTATACATTTGAAAATGTAAGACTTCAGGGTTAAGGACAGTCAGACAAAACACCATCCAGACAGTTTAAAAGTTAAATGGTTAAAATGAATTCACACCAACAATGATTAGTTACAGATACTAACAGCTCCTTAGCCAACACAGACCTCAGTCTATTACACTGGGGACATCAGCACAAAGCCGTCTGTTAAGGACTAAAACACACTGACCTCTCTCTGCTGCTCCAATTCTTCATTTGAAACTCATTCTCATTCAGTAAGCTGTTAACAACTGTTACTTGCATACAAAGGAGGGAAGGTCATATGTGCACACAGATATGTGCCACGACCACACACAAACACACACACAGTGTAAAACCCAAGACAGTCCCTTCTCGCTAATCATATTTCCTGCACTACATTGCCGTAGAGCACAATACTCCATTTATTTTTCAATTTTCGCCCCTTTCTTCTTCTGATTTGAGTTCATTTCCTCACGCTCCAAAGTACTGACCTTGTCCAGCTTATGTTTTTCAGCTCCTTCTCTACCTCCCTTCATCTATACCTCACATTCTCCTCAACCCGCTTCTTGTTATCTCAGTCTATCTTTAATTTAAGTTTTCCCTGAAGAGGAGAGAAAGTGTGCAAGATCACGTTTCACGGGTAACGTAACATGCACACTTCTAAACACACGAGCGTCCCCAAACTCAGGCACCGTATAATGCTCCCTGCTAAGATTCTGGGTAAATGCTTGATGGCCCTAACGCTGAATTGATTTGTACAGGCAACATTATCTTCACTGTTTATTCTGTGTACTCAACGTGCAACGCTTTCTTCTCTGAAATGAGTTTCTCTTGTTTTCTGGGAGCCGAGACGAGTTCTTCTCAAACATGATTAGAGGAACTGACATCCAGATAACCTCGGAGACAAATCTTTGGAAATAAACCTTGCTTTTGAGACGAGCAGAAAATGCCAGCCTCCATTGAACTTTGACTATAGCGAATGCAACAGGCATCTAAGCGATTCAATATGAAGTGGCTTGATCAGACATGCTCACATCACATAGCTAGGGAACATTTGTTGGAGTAATCCAGTTCAAACTTGTTCAAAAAAAGACAATAGAAATATTTTCAAACTGATGAAAATGCCATTAGGTAATAATTCCAATTCCTTTTGATTACATACAATTGAACGATTATTCTGGAGATGCATTGCACAGATATGGAAGACTAGGTGTCCCTAACTCTTTTAGCTACTTCATCCACTACCACACATATCTCTACTGCAGTCTGGATTTACATCACAATGGCAGAATACCTTCACTTGAGTCACAGCCTTCCAGCTCAAAATCTAAAATTGAATTGCTGTCTTTCCAGTCGTACAGTGGTCATGTGTATGAGAGTGTGTGTGTGTGTGTGTGTGTGTGTGTGTGTGTGTGTGTGTGTGTGTGTGTGTGTGTGTGTGTGTGTGTGTGTGTGTGTGTGTGTGTGTCAGGTCCGTTAGGACAGTGAAGTGCAGGGCTAATTGGCAGTAATGAGTTTTGGTGCTGGGGGGTTGGTGAAGGGGAGCTATGGACCCCATGTTTGGAAGCTTCTCCAAAGATCACTCCATGAAAGGGCTTCATTCATCAAAAAAATGCCTCCATCTAATAGAAAGAGAGGTGTGTGTGTGTGTGTGTGTGTGTGTGTGTGTGTGTGTGTGTGTGTGTGTGTGTGTGTGTGTGTGTGTGTGTGTGTGTGTGTGTGTGTGTGTGTGTGTGTGTGTGTGTATATGAAGCCGTGCCCATTGGACGGTTGAAAACATGTTTGCACTTCTCCTCACTTCGCTTCTTCTGCTCCATGTTCACTTTCCCACTCCTTATTATTTACAGTTGAGTGGTGAAGAGACAATCACTTTTTCACACACACATTTGCAATAAGTCAACCCCCTTTCAGGTCAATGTCTAATTGAGGAAGTATTTCAGGCAAATAAGCAGGCAAATGCATCTCAAGTCTTTTCAATGAATGTTAGAAGGGTATTATACGTTTCCAGTTGCAGGACACAAAGCTGGTATTTGTTGAGGCGAAAGAGAAAGAGAGGTGAGAATACTGTTTATTTAAGCATTATTTCCAAGTGAATGTTTATGTGTAATGTAGTCTATCTCGAGGGGCTTAATGTGTTGCTGGTGTGTTGCAAAGGACCACAGAAGCAGTGACTCACACTAATGTAAATTACACCTACCAGCATCGCGCTGCAGCTCCTTTCCATCCACATGCATTCTGGATAACTCATCCTTTGTTGAGCTGGAAAGGTCCTATTAATTCCACACAAACACGCACTACCCATGAAGGCTTTTCCCCCAAGTAAGCATTATATTCATTACATTTAGTTTGGGAGTGGTTCGCCCCCCCTTCTAATCGATTGAATTGTGGATACAACGAACAGTGCCTTCTAATTTGACTTGAGTAAGTGGGTGACAAATAGTCCAGCCAGAAATCAATGAGGGGAATTATGTATACACAGAGGGGGGGAAGAGGGCCGGGAAGAGAGTCCAATGCAAATGACTGTATACACTGACAAGGCACGAAAGCATACACACTCTAAGCCATGCAAACACAAGGAAATCCAAGTCAGTATCTCGACAAATCCTCTATTTAATCATGTGTACTGTGCGTGAGTACAATCTAATAACACAGAGAATACAACCATATCTGTGTATACATTATTGATGTAGTGTATGATCTTGTACTGTGTCATCCAGCTTTGCAACCTGTGGTTCAATTTCAACAAAAATGAAACAGACAAGATTATAATTATATTGCTACCAGTGTCTTTGATTGAATTACTGCAGCTAATACGGTCACTTTTATCTCAGGAGTGTTATTCTAAGGCCACTGGATAAAGGTGAGTGTGTCCAGTTAAGTCATCGTTGTCAGTGTCTTTTATCTCCCCCCATCTCTTTCCCTCTAAAATTCTAGCATTCACTCATGCAACACTCCAATGATATTTTGCCATTAGGGCTGCATAATTAGTCTCAAGTAACTTCATATTACCATTTTCCTAGCGTTAATAGACATGTTAATGTGGCGATATTGAGGCAATTACCACTTTTTCCATTTACTTTGAGGGTTATGAAACTGCATGGATGTTCATGTTTGTGTGTAACAGTAGTTAGAAGTAAAGATAAGGTATAGTATCACTCTTTTTACTTCGATCTTATGATGAATACTGCACTAAAATAACAAGAACAAGCAAAAATAGGTTGTTTTGCTGAATGCAAAATTATTGACTGTTTTCCAGTACAAATGTTTCACAATCTTACAGCTATAATCTGACACATACTATCATTGAAAAATCAAGAAAAATACAACAAAAACTGTGTGCCAATGTTGATGACATGAATAGAAGGGTCAATCAGTAAGAACAAACTATACTGTAAGACCTGTATTATTCCCATGTACACATGTTACTCCGCACACAGAAATTCAACCTAAACCCTTGATCTCATTGACTCCCTCCTTATCTCTGAGGATGGGTTGAAGCTAATGTTGTGGCTGAAAGTGGGAATCAGAGGGATTTAGTCCAACATCACTTTACACAGAGCACAAACAGCGTGCTGGAATCCATTAGAATGGGTTTCTTATGGGAACACCTAATGCATGCACACAGACCAGAATTGCATAAAAGCACATTGCGTTTCTGGCAGGTGAAACAATGAATGGCTACCATTACACAAACAAACAACACCTTGCAGGGATATATATTGGAAAATGAGTATATTTCCAGTGTGATCTCCACAGGAGGGAAACATCAGCTCATCATTCTTAGATTACCCCCAGTAACCCCAACACTAGAAGCACACAGAGGCAGCCCTGCCCCTCATTAATAGAGATATGGACCTCTATTTACTGGCATTAACCTCAGCCTGGAGCACTACTCTAAAAGTACACACCTACTGTACACACGTAGCAAATACACAACTCAGAGCAGAGGGAGAAGATGTGAGTGAGGAAAGAAAATGGTTTCTTTAGTTGCCATTGACCTAGCAGTTATGGTTAAATGTACCTTACATCCACCCAAAAATGTCTTTAAAGAAAGAACGCTGCTTTTTATTTAATGAGACATTCTACTACCGCCTTGAAATAATAAGATACTGAAGCATAAAATGAAAATCGATAGAAAAGGAAACATCTCCATTTGAATAGCAGTCATCTATGTAATCCTCACATTAATGTGTAATCAATATTTGTGTGCATGCACAACAATGTTAATTGGCCACTTGAGTTCCCAGGACCCAATGTTGGGTTTAGCTTTCACACTTGAGTCGCCTTTGTTTTTACCTTTGTGTTGATAGACTTCCACCAGAAGCAGAAAAGAGTACATCATCTTCCTTAATTCTCACTTGATGGAGCACCTGTTGAGCACGCTAAGTAACCTGAATCCAGCAGGTCACTGCTGTTCCTCCAGCAGGGACTTCTTACACTTAAGTGGAAACTACAAACAGTAGGGTATGTGTGAGGCTTTCCTACTGGATTTGGCTCTCAGTCTCTTTCACTGTATTGACTACAGGGTGCCCAATAAGCTTCGACATTTTAGAAGGGCATCAGAACATAAGAGAGGCAAAAGGTTGTTTTCCATTAAAGATCCTCTTTTTCAAATTGCTTTTCTTTATTTGAAATTAACTTGTATTCTGTGTTTTATTGTTTATTTTTTTGGTTTTTGTCTTTCAAATTCAATCAAGTTGTAATAAATGTGTTGTTTACATGTGCTATGAGATCTGGCATAATATTAGACAATGCATCTTTGATACTTAAAAATACTGATAACTTTTAAATTATCTTAAAAAGGAATCGAAAAAATCCATTCAGGGAATTATTATTCTCCGTATTGTTTTATTGTCTCCCTTCCAACACCACGGCCACAAAAATAAAAAAATATAGAAATGAAGTTATTGATAGTTCAATCCACTGTGTCATCAAAGAATGGAGTAACACTGAGGCTCTAAGGACAGTGACAAGTAGCAGGGAGCAGAGTAGTAAAATATCTTGTGTTTTTACACACCTCTGATATTGAGAAACAGAGAAAAAACAGGTGTTTGCCTCAAGAAAAAAACATAGCACATACACTACACATGTGTGTGTACATGCAGATCTGGGTTGTGTGCACCTAACCCCCTTTATCCTTTAAACATGTTTTTACAAATGTTCAAGTCCTTAATCTTACATTTCTTAATCATGAAAAACTTCAAAAATATGATGCCATAAGGCAGCACATTTGATCCTACAGGCCCTGTTGATGTTGAGCAAAACCAACCCCCTCATTAATCACGTTGTGATCATTTACTACCATACTGACACCTTGGCGACAAATTACAGCTTCATTTCTTTCCTTGGGTTTTTTGCCTGTTTGTTTTCTTGTTCTCTGTGTTTCACCAAAAACAATGATTACAAACAGCAACTGGTGACACTTCGCACTCTATTCTTTTTGCAATGATTACCACCGAGCTTATTGTGCCCAACTCTAAAGCAGCTGTGTCGGAGCTTCACCCTATCAGGAGGGCAGGGGGTGTTCCTTGCTTCCAAGGCAGCAAGGCGAAAAGCCAGTCAGAACAAGCTAGTTGGCTCTATCACAGCCTGCAGAGAGACATATTTTCAACAGAGCTGGTTTTAAGGCCTATATAATGAGCACCATAGCCAGGGGGTATGAAGAGAGAGGCAGGAAGGGTCGGAATATTTTAGAAAATAAAGTAGAGAGTACACAGTGGGGACAAAATGAGAATGAGAGAGCGTGAAAGAGAGATGTTTGGTTCGTAGCCCCATTCAGTTTGGAGGATGATGGTTTATTTCCCTGTTCAGCTGTTGAACACGCTCTAAAAGGCCCTCTGGGAGTCCAGAGCCCGGCCTGGACCTCTGCTGTGTCCCCCTGCCCCGACTTAAAGCACTCTGCCAGGCCGTGACCGGCAGCCAATGGAGGCTGGGGCTCCACTAGTCTGAGTCAAATGGCAAAGGCAACAGGGCAGGGAAACTGCGTCAGGAAACAGAACTGTCACGCTCGTACACACGGATGCACGAGGCAGAGGAGGACGTGCGTGGCGATACGTGCACTCACATACAAATCTGAGGTTGTGATGAACTAAAGCTAGGTCAAGCAACAGACCAAGAGCTCTGAAGCAAACTCTCAGCTCTATAAATATATCCACGCTGTCAGAGCAAAAGCCAGGTCAGCCAGTATGAGGACCAGCTCTGCATGCAGGATGGAAGCTGGGGTCAATGAGTCTACCAAGCAGGAGGTCAGAGAGGCAAAGTAAGGATCCACACAGTGCTGAACATGACAGGAATGGAGAGGAGAGGAGCGGAAAGTAAAAAGATCAGGTATTTACGTCAAAAGAAGACTCAAACACAGCATGCCAGAGAATCTAAAACAACATATCTTTCAAAGAGAATGGGAAACTGTGAAGACCGGGGGATATTTAGAAGCCAATTCAACTTGGTGTACATATTCAGCATGTGTGGATGTACTGGTGCTAAGGGCCTAAGTGGTGTAAGAGAGAAGAAAGCAAAGAGCTCAACTAATAGGGTACCGAGAGACTCAAAACAGGGAGAATGAGGGAGAGAGAGAAAACGTAGAGGATGGGAGAAAATGTCCTTCCATCAATTATTAAATGAAGGAAATTTCACACAATAACGATTGGAGATGAGATCTGCTCATTCTAGAGCACTGTGGACTCAATGAATTACTCTCAACTTGTTTCTCTGTTCATCAGTTGTGTAATGTTGCTGCTATCATATTATCCAATACACTTGTCTTGTGTGGCCTGAAGGAAAAAAACATAAACAGCAGCAAAGACAAATGTGACTAAATAAAGAACACTAATCCCAAAGCATCTCCGGCGCTGCTTTGACATCAAACACAACACCCAAGACTCCGTCGCCAAACTCACACCATGTTTTCTTCTGTTGCTTCTCCTGCCTTCTCATGTCACCAAAGCAACACAAAATGAAAAAGGACACAGAGAACCAAACAAATACACCACTGAGATATTTAATGTGATCATGCACTCTGTTCACATTCCCAAACTGATGCAGCACCTCACCCTCGACTGCAGAGACGGAAAATAAAGAGGGGGTGGATGCAGAACTGGGAGCGAGCTGTAGAGCTTGTAAAATAAATCTAATAAAATCACACCCACAAGAGAAGAAGCTTTTCAACAACCTTTAAAGCCCGAAACCTCGGCTAAAAATATAACAGCTATTTCTGCACAGGGAGATTAATAGCATCTACTGTAACTCTTCTACTTCACCCCATAGGCTGCAACATGTGCCAGTCAAGAGGGGAAACTGGGTCAAGCATCTTCCACAATACCCCCGTAACCTGTTAGGAGGGCTGGAATAGAAGCAGTTTCAGCTCAGAGAATCACAAAATAAATAAGATGTCTCAATACTTTCCAAAATCTGCAATGAATGGGCATCTATTTTAAAGATTGTCTATTACACTATTTTTAGGCATATATTAAAGGTCACTGTCTATGAAATGTGTTGCTCAAAATACCAAAACGATCACCCATTCTAGCCATGCCTCATGCCCCTCTATTTCATCCCTGTTAGAGAAGTGCTGATTCTGGGTCCTTAGCTTTAAAAGAACATTTTAAATAAAAAGCTGCCGTGATTAAATTCTATATCATGTTCAAAACCACATCACGGATTATTTCTGAAACAGTATGGAGCTCAAATTCTTTTTCTCTTACGGGTTTTACCACAAGGTGAGTTCCTTTTTATATCCTGCTTTTTTACACATTCTCTCTCCAATACAGCTTAGCTCTGAGTGTTAGCGATACTTGCTAACGTAAACAAAGACCATATTACTTCCAAAACACCTCGTGCATTGTTTCTGAGCAACGTTTCTGATAGGGCCGGCTCCGTTTTACCCCCGTTTTTAGAGATTTGGGTACGGAGAAACAGAGAGAGGGTTTTGTTTTCTAACACTTTGTGAGTTCCCCGAAACACTGGGGACACATCTTTATGTATAAAAGACATTTGCATGATATTAGACCCTTAACACCAGTAGAAATAGAATTGACCAGAACCCAAAGAGTTATCATGGGTTGATGGATAAAATATTGCACGTGGGTGTGGGAATGGAGTTTGTCCTTAGCCCTCAGTGTGGGTGAAGGGAAAGGATTCACCTCAGAGTTGGTGAGGTTAAGTAGAAGCAGGAGAGTCTGAAGAGGCATTTCTGTCCACTGGGCTTCCATGAGGACACATTTAAAGTTTCCACATGTTGCAACAGATCTCTATGGACGCCTATACCTACAGCAGGTAATTTAGCGCACAAGTGAACAAATAACACACTCTCAAACTCTCATACATCACTCCATATGTGAAGGAGAAAGCCCAAAGCAACCTCGTCAGACCCTTTGCGGTCCGCCAGGGCTGCTTAATGCAGTCACTGGCAGCCGATACGGAAGAGCACTCCATCTCTCCGCTTCCCTCTCTCCACCCCTCCGTTCCTCCATCCCTCGCTCCCGGCGTCATTATCGTCGCCACCAGATAGCAATGATGTGGGGGAAAGCCGTGGATCGGTCCCCGCGTCCCACACCCACTGCCAGAGAGAGAGCGCAAGACAAACAGCGAAGAAGGAGAAGGGCTGTTGAGGAGGGGAAATCAGCATACAGAGAGGAGAGAGACCGACTGTCTGCGCTGAGTGCTGGGAGTGAGGGAGCAGCACGGACGGGTGAGGAGGAGTAGACAAAGAAGAGAGAAAGAGGAATAAATGGAAAGGAGAGAGAGAGAGGGAGATATGGTAGTCGTTAAGGGACTGATGTGTAATAAACTGCATGAAGGAGCCTTTAGGGAAGCATTATTTTCGAGCTCAACACACACCATCTCCAAGAGGAACACACACACACACACACACACACACACACACACACACACACACACACACACACACACACACACCTATGAACTCTGTGTGACTCATAAACTTATTCATATTTATGAGTGTTCAAACACTGGCAGACTGCGCTGATAAACACACGTTTTGTTCCATTGTCAGAGTGGTTGATTAAAGATGAATTGCACAATGTTAGGGGGAACCTGCAGGGGACATACAGCAATGCATTATGGGTATTCTGTTGCATAAATATGGTAATGTTAGTCACCGATAGAGCTGCAAACTTTGTTGGACTCGATTCACAGGAAAATAATCAACAACTTTTTTCAGACAACTGATTAAAGTAATGTATCCATTTCCAAGTTCAACCTGGGACTAAGGTGGAGGGATCCCAATGCTTGTATAATAATAAAAAAAACTTGTGTGTTAAAAATCTCAGAAATTGAGTAAGGACTTCTCAAGTATAAATATCTGTTGATATAAGTTGACGACTTTTAAAGCGTTGGGTTGGAGAAAAAAAAGAGACTTTTATCATGTCTGTATAAATAAACGAAGCAAATCAACACGTTCCCTTGTTTGTTTAATCTGTATACACTACTACACAACCCTTTATTTAATTTGTACAAAATTAATTGCTAAAACTGTTGGATAGTTTCCAAAAGTTTTTAACCGCTATTCAGTTAACATATACCCAAGTCTACATCACTATTTCTGTGTACAGTTTGTGTGGTCGTTTTGACTGTTTATGTCAGTTAATGCTACATAATGACCGATTACTTGTTTTGGAAATATCACTGTACAAACATTTGTTTTAGTAACACCCTGAGGTTAAACTAATAAAATACACTTCTAGTACATCAGTTACTGTAGTCGAGTTTCTTTTCATAGTTGTTTCTTTGGTGACTGAAGCGCGTAGTTGTCTACGACTTAGCATCATCATAATCTTCCTACTTTTACTGTAGCTTTAAACTGGCAATGACTGAATATATACAGTATCTACTTTTTATTTAGCAATCAGAGGCAGTTCTATCTAGGGCATCAGCCATTGTCAGTTATTTGAAAGGACAAGAGAAACACAACCAACACATACGCTTTACAGCAAAAGGATTCAGGGTCAGCAGATCAAGCGACAGATGGAAATCCATTAGTCTTCCCTGTGACAAAAAGAGAGTGGAGAGCATGTCCATATCGGCTCTGTGGGGGGGCAGAGCAACACTGGGCTGACAGGGTGCCTCCAACACTCATCACATCAGCCTCACCCTTCTCTCTCTCACAGTCTCTCTCCCCTTCATTCTCTTTCCCCATGGACCCTCCATTACATATCAGCAGGGCTTTTGAGAGGTAGAAAAATCGATGTCTCAAGCGCTGCCCTTAAACACCACTGATTTTCCGATCCACTTTAAGTTGCAGGAGTTTTGAGAAGACTTCATTGATGATTTTGGCACAGTGTGAAATCCACTCATGAATAAAAGCGAGGGAGGCACAGGGGTTGATGGGGGATTTTTGGCTCATGCGGCCGCTCCAGGACGCAACAACTCTTTAGAGCTCAAAAATAAGGATAGAGGGAAAGGTTGGAGGCGAAGACAAATAACGTATTGGAAGAAAATCACAAAAGACAAGTTTCAATGTTTGGAATGGAGAAAGCTGTGCCACTACCCCTTCTCTTCTCTCACTTTTCGCACTCTTCTTCTCCTCCCAGCCTATTTTTCGGAGATTACAGCACAATGCATCTGCCAGTGGAGACAGCAGCAACACGTTGCTATGACCCAAATACAGCAGTGTGGTTTGATGATTGGCTAAGAGAAGGAGCAGGGGTGGTGGGTGTAGTGCAGCACATCCGCAGAAGCACCTTTCAAATTCAAACATTTATATAAGCTAGAAAATTGACCCGTTTCTCTTTTCATCCAATTATCTCTCTCTACCTCTCTCTTCCCCCATCTCTCATCTGTTTCGCCATCATTTTACTTTGTTCTTCCTCCCATCTTTCCCGCTCTGTATTCACCCCTGTCTCTTCCTCCTACGTCTCTGCATTGGGTTCCCTTCCAAACAATGAGGGCATGAGAGTGATAGAAAGAGATAGAAGTAAAAATATGAAAGAAGGGCAAAGAGAGAGAAGAGCAAAGCATACTCATCAATTCTTAATCAAAGCAGGGGCTTAAAATGATGTGGTACTGCATGGCAACCCAGCAAAAGCCAACATACTTTCACCACAAAATGTATCCAAAACTTGAGATTCTTGCTGTCTCTCATCATGCACAGTAAGCCAACTTCCCTCATTCCACAGCGAGCCGACTCTTCGTCTTCACTTTGCTGTGGTGGTATTTAAGCTGAGGATGAGCCGAGTCCTCTGGGGGTTTGATGTCCAGAAATGTCAAATTTTTCAAAGAAGTAGCTGCCTCCTCATCCACTCTATCTCTGTGGATGTGGAGTGTCTATACATATAGTGTTTTGTACTTGTGTGACTGTTAGCATGTGTCCCTAATGACGTTTGTCTGTGTGTAATGTATCAAGTTACAGTATATTTAAAGTGAGAAACCTGGACAGCAAAAATACAAAAATACAAAAATACAACTTTTTGTTTGGACAACACTTTTTTCAGTGGATGTTGGAGCAACTAGCAACGTAAAAGAGTGTGCAAAGTAGTACAGATATAGGCAACTGAATAATTAACACATAAAAATGGGTGCAATATATCACTTCATGTTTGGAAGAAAATGCACTGAAATCAAATCCAATACATATTGAATGTAAGGCAGCAGGGTTGTTCTGCTTCACCAGGGTCCATCATTCTCTTTGATCGCTCCAAGATGTTGAAACTTGACATCCCTAGTATGGGCCATGTCCGAAAAACGCTGCATTCTGCATTCCCTGAAATGCAACTCCTCTGCTGTTAAACCTTACCCTGTTTTAAATTAAGGTTATTTGGTTTAAATCTGTAGTCTTTAAATCAAGCTATGATGTCCCTAGTGATCGCAAGATTAATCCATGTACAAAATGAGTGTATGGCGAAGCGGTGCTCAACAGGAAGAATATATGGAACTTTGTGTATACAATTGGTGGAATAGCCCTTTAGAGCCCATTGATAGGGAGTCTTTTTACATTCCTTGCAGCAGTGACAGGGGTTTGTTTGGAATAAACTGTAGAAGGGTTATAATGAGCAGTGATATCTGGAAAAGTTGGGGCTTTAATAGAAAGAGAAACATCAAAAGAGCCAAATATTATCCAACAGAATGGTGCAAGGTGGTGCAAAAATGAGGAAAAAAACAACAACAGATGATACATAAAATGAACATTTAAAAAGCTGTTCACCACCTTTTGTGTTCCAGGAGCACATTTTACTAATGCAACCTAAAATGATTGTACGATTTAAAAGGTGCACAATTCATTCATATCTCATTCCTTTGTAATGTTTCAAGGCTTTCCTTTTGTGTTCCTCAAGAAACCCTCTCCTGGGATTTCCTACCAGGTTAGCCCTCTGCCTGTCAAATCGCTGCTGAGAACATATCATCATGTAGATGTAAGCAGCCTCCATGACAGCCAACCTGCTGGTGTCTTCTGGGATACAGTGACAGGCCCAAGCTTCTCCCCCATGTCGCTGCACAGTGGGGGAGAAAACAACACCAGGAGAGAGACAGACAAGTGGCACTGTATGCATACCCCGCATGGGACACGGATACATTTCAGGCAGAAATTAATCTTAAATATTGTACTGTGGTCTTTTAGAAAACTACAATAAGAGATTGTATGTGCAGAACCACAGGAACACATTTACACAGGTGAAATGAACTGGCAGAAACACACACTCACACATGCATACAGACAAAACCACCACAGGTATAAGCTGCAGCCTGGCGTGACGCCACAGGTTAAATCCCTTCTGTGTAATCTGTGGTCGACAGTCAAAGTCGCCACAATGACGCTGCAGGGACCACACGCACTATTTATAGAGCTCAGCTTCTCTGGATCCCTCCCTCTCTTCGTTCTTCATTATCTTCCCACCGCCCGACAATTTTCTTCCCACATGCTCTAAAATCTTTTCTACCTCTGAGCAATCAAATGACAAACACATTCAAAGTACTGCAATGTGATCACAAGGACACCTTGTTTTCGGCTTCTCCCCAGCTCCCTCTCCACTCTTCTCTCTCTCCCAGGGGAAGCAAATGAGGCCAAATGTTCTCTTTTCTCTTATGCGACTTAATCAGAGCGATGACGCTGGTAGCTGCTTATAGACCAGGAGGAAATTCTCCACAAAGAGCATCCTCTTGCACCACGCGTCCTCCTTCATATTCATTCTGCCTAACAATAAGTTTGGTGCTGTCATATTAACATGAGCCAGGGAATGCGTACAAATGTGAATGAGTTCAAATCTAAACATTATTGGCTGTCTAGCGTACGGACACCTTATTGTAGCCTCGCATTATAGATTACAACAAAGGCAACACTCACACATCTGTGGTTTTTCTCACAGCTACTGTGTGAAGGTTGTCAGGATAGAAATGCCAAAACTGCGTAAAATGCATTAAATCTCTGGTGCAACAAAGCATTGGTACACCACTGTGAGTAGAGGACAAAGGAATTGTTTTATTAATATTCAAGGATGAAAGACAGTTCTGTGTTGACCTTTACTTTCATTTGACCATAATGGTTTTATGGAAGTAGAGGTCATGACCCTTTTATGTATTGAAAAGATATGTCAACTCACATTGAGGAAAGTGAAACCTGTGCTTTTATATCACAGATGTTGATTATATTTCCATAAAACAACTAATTGAAGAATTATTTCAGCCCAAGATTACCCAGATCACTTATGAAAGTATGTCTTTGTGTTTATCAATTTGGTAAATTGTAATTCATTACACCACAGACCTTACATATGTTTAACCCTCATTTACGCACCTGAGTACCTGCAGACTCAAGATGTATATGCTTTCTCATAATGTGTTCCTTCATACCAACTTTTCATGACTGTATTTTATTTTCTAATGACTTCATGTGATTGTTTTCTGTTTCTGTTTTATTTTGTGCTATTTTAAAATCACCAAGCATCCAATTGAAGATTTATTTGATCAAATTCAAAAAATGTATGTAATGTGTGCCATAGGTGGTGATTCAAAGTATCACACACTATTGGGAGGTATAGGCACGGCACTGTCAGTCATTTTAAAGGATATTTCCTCATCGGCTCAGTCTATTTTTGTCTTACACAATATGCAAATTGTCTGTAACTTTCCTCAAATGACAATCTGTTTGTGTTTTTTCATCAGATAACATGAATTCCATGCATAATAATGTTTGAGAAGAATTAACATTTTGCTATAACAGTTCATTCTTTGGTGTCCCAGGGTCCCTGCTCTTTAGTTGCTGTACGTTAAATATGTTGATATAAAGAGGGTAAATAACGCTGTTAATTTGAACACCCTTTCAATCCTCCATGTGAAAGGATGTCTTATCAATCAATTCATCAATTTGTTTAGGCTATCATTTCCTATTAAACCTCCTTACACATCAATCTATTGATTAATCTATCCATTCGGCTTCAACCTGATGACGCATTCATCGCTTATGTCTGCAAACATTTAGCATGGGTGGTCACACACTGTCTCATCAACATGAAAGGGCCGCCACTCTGCTCAAATTTACATCAGTAGCTAGGAGGAGAGCCTGAGGCGCACACAACACAGCTACTTCTCATTCACCAACACTGCTTGCTAATATGTGCGTGTGCATCTTCCTGTGTTTGTCTATCTATGTGTCCCTGTGCAATTGTCCATGTCTATGATGGTATTTCTGTACATACACTTGCAGACATATAGGCGCAGGCCAGCAAGTGTTTCACCGTGAGCTTCTGTATGTGTGCATGAGACAAAGTTGAGCTATTCTGCCTGGAGCCACGATGTGAAGCGGGAAGATTTGCGAACACCCGGGTGGAGAATCAGTATAGACAGACACATAGGTTCCAGTCACAATGTCACCGGCGGGTGTGTTGTACGTGTGGCGGATGAGACTGAAAAAAGAAAGACAGCAGCAGGGCTGAGGGAGAGAGGCTTGAACAGTAAAACAAACTTTAAATTGGTCATAATATGCAGAGAAAGCTGAGACATTTGAGAAACTACATAAACAAAAAAACAGAGTGACAAGAAAAGACGGGCAGAACGAAGTGGAGGAAAAAACAGGAAGAACTGGAAAAGTACACAAAATAGAAGAAAAAGGAAGAAACAGACACAAATTGGACGTGAAAGGCCCTTTAAAATATGGCCCATTTTTTCCTCTTTGGTCTGTATTTTGAAGAAAATAAAGCTCACTTTCTCCCTGAGCAGGGCGAGACCCAATCAATAGCGTTTCCCAGTGCACGGCTATTATTTTTCAAAGGCTCCTGCGAGAAGGAGGTAAGGGAGGTAAAGAAAGAGTGAGGAGGGTGTGCGAGGATGTACGCGTCTTCTGCAGGCAGCACAGGGGAAAACACACATCAGGTTGGTAAAATGAGTATCGCAGGTAAAAAGAGACTGATTGAGACAAAAGCTGAAGATCAAACAACCTGAAAAAAAGAAGACTTACCTGTAAATCAATCTCTGGTCTAAAATGCCTAGCCAATACATGGATACTGCATTCATCTAAAGCCGAGTATCATCATAGCTGATACCTGTATTCAAACAGCATGCCTGTATTGATGTCTTGGTCGTGCTGAATTTTAGGCGTATGTTTGAAGTGTTTCTCTCCTATGAGGCATAACCTATAGAGCTGCTTTGAAGCCTTGGTTTGTTTGATGTGACGCACACCTCCAGCCTTAAGGTTGCTTTGTTCGGAGCCACAGGCTTTTAACTGTATTACCCCCTTTTTATATTAACACACACCTGATGCACACACATATAAACACAAAACATACATCCCCAAACAATCCCATTCTTTCATTCTCCCAGTTGCGATCCTCTCCTCCCCGTCTGAGCAGGACAGCAGACATAGGGATCACATCTTCTTATATTACACCTTGGCAACCAAAATCTACGAATCAGCTGGCTCACAGCCCCCTGCCTTAGCAACTGTACACTCCATATTTGAGGTGGATGAGGGAAGCCTTGCGAAGCTCCGGTGGGCAGGAGAAAAGCTTTACGTGAAGGCCAGCGCAGTTCACAAAAAGAATAAAGTTTTCCCTCTGCATCACCTTCTCCACTATCTGTGTACTACAACAAATGCACATACAGTATGTTTTCCATCATTAAGAATGGGACGACTTTCAGGTCGATTTAAAAAGAACTACTTAGAGCTATAAGTGTATTTGCTGCTCTCTCGCAGCAACGTGTTGATTTATTTACAGAACATTTGGGGGGAAAAGATAAATGAACGCAATGTACACAGAGTTTTATACTTCAACTTACCAAGTGTTTATCTTATGATCCGAGTAAGTCCGCGCTGTGATGAAAAGGGAGCAGTTATGTAATACCAGCCAAAGATGAGCTCCGCCAATGAACATTCTTATAGGAGACTTCTGCTTAGTAACATAATCACACTGATCGCAGAGAGGAGAGACACAGAGCGAGGGGGAGAGAGGAAAAGGGTGAGGGAGTCTAAAAGGTAGGAGCAGAATGACATTCCGATGAGCAGGAAGTGACTAGGGACAAAATGTAAGACAAAGTATTGTGGGCATTTTTGGGAGCCTGTGTGACCGTGTCTGTGGACAAATCCTTTGTTTGATGTCGGCATGTGATCTTCAGACCTTGAGCTCCAACAGGAGGCAGGAAGACATCAACACCCACCTCTGCACCCACCTGCAGCTACATGCCGCCGGTCTCCTGGGCAACAGGCTGGGAATAACAGCAATGAGGTGTCAGGGTGATACCCAGTGTGTGTGTCTGTGTGTGCGTCCACGCAAATAAAAGCAGTATTTTTTACAAGGCTTATGCTTTCAAATATGTTTGAAATCTAATCTAAAGTATAATCTAATGTAAATAGGCACAAAAGAAAGATCATTTGAAATGTGAACACTGCAGTTAGAAACACATACTGTACACATTTTCTTTGGAAAGGAAATCGTAGGACACAAGATTCTCTCTTGCTCATCATAACCTTGAGTTACACTACGACCACTATTAGATAGTTTGTAAAAAAATGCTCTCAGTCAGCTCCACTGTTACCTCTCAACCCTTTCTTTTCAGATAGGCAAAGCTTCTATCTCTTTCAACAACTCTTGGCCTGGCTTTGTCCAAAAGGTCACACAATCCTCCAACCAGCACATTTAAAGTTCACACACATCGACATACTTTTGTATTTTATCTTTAGTCCATACAAAAACAAAACCATCTGTTCTTAGTGGGGCTGTGTATTGGCAATAAGATATCAAAATACAGGGGTTAGGACTAGTATACTGCGACACTGGGAAGCAGATGTGATATATGG
This sequence comes from Notothenia coriiceps, assembly GCF_000735185.1. Lineage (NCBI taxonomy): Eukaryota > Metazoa > Chordata > Actinopteri > Perciformes > Nototheniidae > Notothenia > Notothenia coriiceps. The sequence continues at coordinate 209,032 of NW_011370787.1, forward strand.
TGCCATATGCATACAATGTGAGATGAAAAAGTACATTTGTTCATGGAATCAGAACAGCGGGTTCTGCATTTGCATTCCTCATTGTTACTGTAACATCCATTGTCAAAACCAAACAAAATAAACCACTCTCTGCAACAACATTTTTGCATGTAAATTCAAAGTGAAGATTTTTTTTTGGGAGAACGGACATTGTATCACAAAATATATTGCGATACAGAAGTACTTTGATCTTTTCTTACACCCCTTGTTTTAAGTTTTCTTGCACCTTCATATTGTGCCGATTAAGTTTAAACTTAGTTGTGCATTAAATAGATTATGAAGGAAGCACAAGATGCATTTTACTAAAAAGCAGAACTGCATTCAAATGCAATTGTGCTCACCACCATAACCCATAACCTTAACGGCCAAATGTCCAAACAATGAACAGCAGGCTATAAAGGCTACTTGATTTATCCATCACGATGTAAAGAGGTTTGTGCAGAAACAAAATAAAAAGGCTACACTTAAACCAACTTTATAGCCTGCTGGTTTGTTGTGCAAACAATATTCTGGGGGGAAATTCCATTAACTAGTACTGAAACATTAACATAAATAATTCCACACGCTTTGTTCACTTAGTGGATCATTTCAAGCTGTGTAATATTCCTGTAAGAAGACTTAAAGAGTATTTGTCAGGGTTTAGCAATTTTAAAAAGACATTATCATATGTAAATGCCACTTGAACATTTACAATTCATTATGGTTCTCTATTGCAAAGTATTTCCACTATATGCTGCTCTAACTCACAAATGTACTTCCAGGCTTAGATGAGTAATAATTGCAGTTTATTCTGATAGATTATCCCATGGTTACAAACATTTGTTTACCGCCCGAGTGAAAAACACTGGTGGGCGTTATTGGGTCATTCAAGCCACACTCGGAGCGTGAGAGCCATGGTTAGAGGCTCCTCAGCACAGTGTGGAGGGTCTCAAAGATATGCTGTTAGTGGAATAAGAGGGAAAAGATGGACCATGGATGGATGATGAATTCCACTGGTCCATCACTGGACAGCTCAATCACAGCAGCATTATTGTCAAAGCAAACACGAAGCAGTCGTCATGCGTTACGGGGCAACAGCATGGCTGATTTCACACTGTGAAGAGGTGTCACGCCAGATGTCACACACTTGAGCTACACACTGCGGTCAAGCATTACAGAGAATACGATTGAGTAAGGGACGTCTATGCCGACGTACATGTGGTTTATATTTAAGAAAAACCTGTAACTACAAAGACTACATTTGTGTGCGTGCTGTAACTTTAAATGTCAAGAACAATTTGCATTCAGCGTGGTTTCTGAGTCAGTTTTGACGTCTTCCAGTGAGCTATGGGAAAAAGATGCAACACTAAAGTGCAAAATAATTCAGTATGGGCTTGCGTATATGGTAGTCAATGAGGCATCGTCTGATGATCATTGCATTTAAATGTTGCTGTTTTCACGCTGCCTTCACATTTGCATTGCTCTGAAATAGCTATACCGATAGAGAAACACCATTTGGGAGTTGCGTGACGCAGGGAAAGAACACTTTAACTGAGCTCGTCTCTTCTGAACTTTCTTGTTCTGCCGATATATTCTGTGGGGACTCACATTTTTCACTGGCACTGATCCCTTCACCCACTGCTGGACTCAGGAACGAGTACTAAAATCTCTTGTGTTGCCCTTTCTTCACCCCTCCATTTCCTCTCTCTGTCGTTTCCTCTTTCTCCTTATCACCGCCCCTCTCATCTCTGACAGGACGCAGGAGAACAGCTTCCAGGGCCTGATCTGTATCTCTCCAATGCTCTTCGTTGCCTTGCTCCCTCTTTTGCCATCCCCTCATGACTCCCCCCTCCCTCTTGTCTCCTATCTGTGTGCTGGTCTCTGCTCTGCGGCTTTTCGTCCATGTCAGAACAGAAACACACCCCGATTCCTATCTCTCCGCTCTCTGTAGAATACACAACGTGAAACGCCCAGCTAATGATATTCGCTCTCTGCCTTCCTTTCCTTCCATGTCCCTGTGAGGTAAGTGTGTATATATTACCTGTGATTACAGCCCTGTGACTCTATGTGGAAAATAATGTATAGAATCTACACCATCAGAAGGTTTTCTGAGAGGCAGATACAGATAACAGGAAATAGAAGTCACATGCACCTTCAGAATCACACATTTATGTTTGCTCTATGGACACCTCTGCCTCTAATGGAACAAGCAGGTCCATCTATATTCAGTGGAGCATTACAGACAATATTAACTGATAGGCGAGAGGTTTCTAGGGCTCTTATGTCGCAGGGTGCACAGGCATTTTAATGGGTATGTAAATTTAAAAAAGTTAAGAGCATATGCTGTTTGTCCTCAAGGATGTGTATAAATATGTATTTTGGTACCTTTCTCCACCTTCACTGTTCTTGACTCATGTAGGTCTACTGTGACACACACACATACACATACACATACACACACACACGCACTTGTACTCCCATGCTTTGCATCATTGGCTAGTTGCCAGGGTGACACCCTATCGCAGGGTTAGGAAACAAACAGCCCCTAATATAATTGGGAACTATACAACAATGACAACACTGCGTGACCTGTCCTGTTTCCCTGGAGACCTCCATCCATCACATCATACTCAGCTGCACATGCCTCTGAGAGAATTTAGTGTTTTGATTGGTGGCTGAGGTGCTGCTATTCAGATAAGAACCGAAAAGTATCAATTGGAGATTGATTTGAAAAAAACTCAAAAGTGTGTGTGTGTGTGTGTGTGTGTGTGTGTGTGTGTGTGTGTGTGTGTGTGTGTGTGTGTGTGTGTGTGTGTGTGTGTGTGTGTGTGTGTGTTTGAGTGGTATACAATGAAACTCAAGCTGCTGCTGCCGTACTGTAGCTAGCTTGCACTTGCAGAGTTTAATCTCCAGGCCTAATAAGGATCAATGTAAATGCAGAGTGATACTGTTCTTTCCAATGACAAGACCTGCCACTGAGCTGAGAGGATCACCACACACTCCTCCCACTCCAACCAACATTTACACTTCTCCAAGCTGCAGAGTCCAAGTGTCTGTCAATGTGCCTGTGAAGAAATCAACCAATACAGATGAAGTACAAGATTGCTTATGCAACAGCAAACACATTAAGATTCTCAAAAGCCCTGCTATCAGATTGTTCTGTCTCAGTGTCATGTTTTTATACAACTACACATGAAGCAGGAGGAAAGCCGACGCTGCATTCAAATGCACGCCAAACAAAACAATACTAATAATATCAGATTAGATCTCTGCTGTGAAAGGTAGGCAGATATCTGCAGCAATATTAAGACCACACACTGTAAATGGCAGACAGATCATATCAGACAGTAAATATGACATGCTAACATTACAGCTCAACAGTTTGTCTTTGAGTTTGTTCAGTCAAAACGCAGCAGTGTATGAATAGGGAACATGCCGAGACTAACAAGTGTGCTGTGATTCAGATTTAGTCTCAAGGTACAACTATACTCATTTGAATCTGACATTATTAAAGATATCTTCATGTATGCTGCATCTAGAAGCAAGCGTTGAGACTGAATGAAATGGTAAAATTATACCTTTCTAACAAAATAATGAGCTGGCAGATACTAAAATGCACATTAATGGAGCTGAAGAGCCTGATGATGATTCTCTGTGCGACCACTTTAACATTACAAAAGTCATTTGTTCGTATTTGTATTGGCTCAAATGTACACTATCCACCGAGGACAATGACTTCAGGAGTATTGCAATGCAAAACAATTCAATGTGTTACATTTCTTATTTTTAGCTATTTTCAGTAGTCTCTTTCAACCTTGCCAGCTCTTTCCAGCGTAGATTCTCACTACAATGGTGTGAAGTAATTCATCTGAAGCGTGGTACAAACAGGTGTGAACTAACTTTACGCCCGGCACTCTGTCCCAATCCATTAAGCTGAAAACCACTTCTGCTCAACTGTCTTCAATAGGACCTGGCCTCAATAATGTATATAGCCATACAAGTCTCTATTACTCATAATTAATATTACATGGGCTGCCTGCCCGACTCTCCCTGTTGCACTATTCTTTTCTTCTCCCCATCTCTGCCTGTTCACACTGATGGGATGCACCATCTGGCACTGAAGAGAGGCTGGGGTTGTTGATGGAGGTGGAAGAAGGGGGCCTCAAAATCGTTTTTTTTCTTCAGTTTTAAACAAAGTTGTGTACAATACTTCAACTCCGCACTTTCTGTGAACTTCTCCAGCCCCCCCCCCCACACCCCCTTCTTCCACCTCCATCAACAACCCCAGCCTCTCTTCAGTGCCAGATGGTGCATCCCATCAGTGTGAACAGGCAGAGATGGGGAGAAGAAAAGAATNGTGTGTGGTCCACAGTGGGTGCTCCTTGTTCACTGCAGGCTAGGTGGCTCTCCTCTCTGCTTCTTTGCTCCACAGAGCTCTGCAGGCTGTTTGATCTCAGGCTGAGCTGCGTGGGTTTTTTCTTTTTTCACACGGTGCATACATGTACAGTGTAGTAGTGTCTTTTTTCATATCTGGTGAGTCCAAAAGTCAGGAAGCCAGAAATAGTATATGTTATACATTCAACTTAAAGCAACAGGTGCCACATAATCCACCTTTGTTGCTCCAGTGATCGATACAAACAGACTTTAAAATAACATTGTATTGATTGAAGGGGAAGACTGCAAAAAAGACCAAAATAAAGAGAGCAAAAAAAGTTGGCATTTAATTTCTGGACAGATTCGTTGTTGTTCGGGGTTGTCTCCAAAGGTCATGGGTCAAGTTTCTGAATACTAACTGTAATGTCGCTGGTTAAAGGCCAGAAGGGGACCTATTTTAAATGTCTCCTTTTCTTGTTTACTATCATCTCACCAGTGTTTATTAAAAGAAAATCAATACAAATTAGATTTTGTATCTAAGACTTCACTCAATGTGTTTTAAATATATTATTATTATTACGTGTTTGGCGGATTTTGTGCAAGACATTAGTGAAACCCAACATATTGACTGCAACAGCTACATAAGAAATAGCATCAGCCTAGCTCTGTCACTGTGATTACATTATTGGATGAGCTGTCGGGGCTATGGCAGGATGTATTCACTGTTTTCATGTCTAATGATTTTCCAGCCTCTGCAGTCATTTTTGTTTCTTATTATAATGCGTAGTTAGATTCAGCCTATATTCACACAAAAGATCTGACATGTGGTGTCGGCGCTGACGTCATGTATCCGTCGTATTGCAAATGTTTTCCTTTCATTGCAGCCTGATCTGTGACTACCAACGAATGGATTAGCAGATTCAGGTCACACTCTCCATTTCTGTCATTTTTTGTTCTGTTCTCTTTAGTTATCCTTTCATTGGTGCAGAATAGAATCTAAACACCAATGTGTGCCTCACTCAGTAAGCCATACCTCCTAGGCTTGAGAATACCCACAATGCAACACTGCGTTTCTAATCCTATCTGCTGCTGACGAATCGGCAGCCTTCTGCAGTATGCGTCACTGCCGAGCAGAGTGCCAGAACAAGACGAGGCTAAATGCTTAACTACACCTTAAGCTCGTCACATATGAATGAGTTGGAGGACACAGAGGGAAGCTTGGCCTCAATGTGTGACTGTGTGTGTGTGTGTGTGTGTGCAGGAGTGTGTGTGGTTCCCTGCATGTGTTTGTGTGCAGTATGTTAGGATCAGGGACAGTGTGGGTGTTGTTTGAGGGAAGAACCTCCCCTCTCCTCGAGCAAAGTTGAATTAGCAGAGCTTATGGAATGATTTCATGTTAATGCTGCCGAATACAGTTCCTTAATCTGCCGTGATTCCCTGTGCAGCATGGCCTTACTGCTTAAGAATACCCCGATTACTCTTTTATTGCATACATTAACGTTTACTGCCATCCGTGTTAAAAGCAGGACTTGAGTGAGATGTTAAGGAGAGCTGGACACATCCAAAAGGAAGGAAAGCTGAAGAGAGACACACCATGAGACAAGAGAAAATAAGTAAAAGAACACTTTCTTTCACAAAGCCAAATGAACTGTGAATGTCCCCCCCATAGTGATACAACAGCACAGTTCCCATGATCTGCTTTGAACTACAATTGCACAAACCCTCAGAAAGCAGCCAGGCGTTATGTTTCCCATTTAAAAACGAATGCAGCAGTTACGCTTCACAGGAAGAAAAGCATCATTCACCTCCATTGACTTGGTTACATGGGTAAAGTGGCGGTCGATGGGGGGGCATGTTGAAGAACAAGAAAATGAAGGGCAGAGGCGAAAGAGGGGGTTCAGGGCCTGGGATTTAATTTCCGCTTTGCACTGTGAGATAAGTCAAGCTTAATGAGCTGACAGAGAGAGATGGAGGAAGCAGGGGGAGCTATGAGAGGCACAGAGAACAGGGGAGGGGGGAGGAAGTGCAGGAAGGAGAGGTGGGGGTAAGCGATTGTTGAAATAGGGGGTACCCCTGCAGATCCTGTCAGACTAGACACATGATGAGAGGAAAGCAACAGGGGGAGAGGTAATGAAGGAGAGAGGGGGGAAGTCTTCTGTCAACCCTGTGTGTGTGTGTGTGTGTGTGTGTGTGTGTGTGTGTGTGTGTGTGTGTGTGTGTGTGTGTGTGTGTGTGTGTGGTGGGAGAATTTTTTCATTATGGGAAAATCCAGTGGAGATAGTCGTATTCACACAGTCCTTAGGAAATCGTGTGTGTGTGTATTGGGAGTCTCAGATGATTCTTTATGAGTCCTACTCTGCTGACAGTTGCTTTACGACTTTTGCTGACAGCTGTTTATTTACGGTGTCTTTTTTTCTTGTCTGTGCTTGCTTCTGTTCTTAAGGGATTCTATACTTTATATATACTTTACTTTGTCATCCCCTGGTCCTTTTTCTGCGTGAAGAATAATCAAGGTCATATACAAATACTACATTGGAGTAGAGGTTTCAGAGAAATGTAAGGTGTGAAACAACAACAACTTGGAACGCTGTGTTTCTGTAAATGGGCCAGAATGTGTCTATTTTTCCGTAGATGATTAAGTAAAAAATACGAAGGAAAACAAAAGTCAGTCTTTGGAGTGTGCCAATTGAAACAGCTGAAAAACCGAGGCTAGAGGTTGACTGCTGCTGGGAAGAGGACTAAAGGGGAAAGTAGGTGAAAGGTCACTCATGGAGACTTTAAGGAGCTGTCCCGGTGCTGTTTGCATAATCCAACACTAGGAGCTCTCCGCGGTGCTGAAGCCTGATCTCCCTTTGCTTCCACTCACAGTCCTGAGTCACAGAGCTGTATTGATGTCGCTTCACGTTATTGCAAGGTGCCAATAAATCCTCCCTTTATTAGACCTCTTTTATTGATCCATTTGTATTCTCTCTCCTCACATCTCTAACTCTCTCTGCCCATTTCTGCTTAATCCCTGCTATTTCTTTCCCCCTCCTAATTCTTTATCTGGAGGGAAATGTCAAGCTCTATCTCTATCGCGAGTCCATGAGCTCAGTATAGTGAGGACGGGTCTGAGGGAGGAGGGGACAGTGCCAGAGATATGCCTAAATGCCAGCAAGGCTTTGATGGTGGCATCGACAGGGTTGAAGCAAAGGAAATTATATTTATATTCTCGTTATTATGGTCTCATCGCGCTCAGCCAGAGATGGAGCGAATTATCTCTGGGCCAACAGTAACGATAGTTTTTCTCATTAGATCCGGGTGTCTACATGAACGCATACATTGGTGAATAAATGCTTCCCTTTGTGTTGATACTGATATGATGTTGCAGGCATGTATCTGAAAATGCTAAATATGTGGGAGATAAGCTTGACTGATTTGCTGTGTGTGTGTGTGTGTGTGTGTGTGTGTGTGTGTGTGTGTGTGTGTGTGTGTGTGTGTGTGTGTGTGTGTGTTAATGTCCCCTGAGACGTGACTCCAGATGTGTGAAGGTGTTGGTGTGATGTTAATCAGACTGTCACGCTAAGAAAGAGTCCTGCAGGGAAAAGCCTGTTGTGTCTGGAGTTCTCCACAGGATGCCCCCTCTCCAACATACAAAGCGCACACACACACATCTACATATATACACACACTGTAGTGTTTTCTTTGTTTCCCTTTTCCTCCTAGAGTCTGTGTGCTGGCTGATTATATCCCAAAGTCTATAGATAATGGCAGAGGAATCCTAATACTGTATTCTTGCAATTAATTTATTAACATTTTCTTATATAATTATTTAAAATACTGAAACATGTATTATTTCTCAGACCAAAAACAATGAGAAACATTATGTTAGTTTGAAACATGATGGTAGTGAATTAAATGCTGCTTAAATCGAGATAAGTTGCTCGCACACACTTGGAAGTTCTATCTGATTTGTTTATCTCCTATGTGAATGTTCCACAAAGATATTCAGCCTCCTGTTGGGGAAAGAAATCTAAGATCAATGTATAGAAAATCCACAAGTGAGTAAATTTCCCTTGGCTTTTAAAGAGTCAAAGTAGCAACAACAAAAGCAGCATTGACATGGTCATCATCAAAGCGACTACAGGCATATTCCCACTCTGTAGAGCAGTGCATGGTGGGAGAAGAAGGTTATCCTTTTCTGAGAATCAGCTGCTTCATTTCCCAGAGTGCTGCTTGAGTCGGCTCTGTGCGTGATGTGTGTGTGAGACGTAGAGTGAGTGATGTCGGGGCCCCGAGTGGACATCCGTTTTTCTTGTTCTGGATAATCACAATCCATCTATGACAGAAGGACAGTGCCAAGGCCTTTACTGCACTCTTCACCTCCTCGATCTAACACTTTGTTTGTTTCTATACTACGCCTCTGTTCTTCAGTGCTTTGTATTTGTTCCTTACAATCACATGGATCGATAATGGATTCTCTTGCACTCCTTCCTTCAATAGTTCCTCCCAGCCTCTTACCTCACTGGTGATGCTTTAGGTAATCATATATTTATTTTTAAACATTCAAAGTCAGCAACATAGATGGATTGAGATTAAATGGATTGAAAAGATGTGTTTTTGGTTTCATTTATACAAAGGTATTTTCACATGATTGAAAAACCACCTTCTATTCAAAATTGATGTTTTTTTTACTATTGGTTGGGGAAACCATGCAATTTAAAAGCATTGTCTTGGTCTTTTACAACTTCTGTTAGTTGCAGCATTATAGTAGAGTGTGACTTGTTTAATCTTGAGGGATTGTTTGTCTTGTTTTGGCTTCTCTTCAAACACTAACACACAACCACACAGTTCACACTGAAGATGCTGCTTTCCTTTCATCAGGGAGTACTACTTGTTAACTTGACAGGCTCGCATGAGCAGCTGCCCATACACCATATGGCACTGGGACACAGACAAATACACAATTACAGGAGAAGGGACGGATATATAGAAGGATATTTGGTAATAGTGAGCATGAAAGAGAACATAGGAATTAATAATACAAGTATAACACAGTGGGTCTCTCGCAGCAATCGGCAGCACAAGTAAAGCTAATGGAACGCGATCGCTGACCTTTCAACAGTTTAGATACACATTCATCCACACGCAGTTAATATGCCTACAGTCCCTGAATAGCTACATGCTCAAATGTAACTGCCAAGGCACAC